>NC_055687.1:4840091-5115091 GCF_017639745.1 Melanotaenia boesemani
GTCCAGGTACTGTAGCTTTTTCAAGCTAACTCACTTTACCAGTGGGAATGGCTGCTTGTGATCAGGGATAGACCCTAGCACCGCAACCGACCTGAACTGGAATAAACAGGTGAAGATGATGGATGGACACGTGTCTCGTTCTCTACAGAAAAGTTTGTACATCCTGATCACGGCTGTGTTGCCTCGTTTCTTCTTTCAAGTCAGAACCAGACATGGAGAAGCTGCATTCAGCTTCTATGCTCCACAAGTCTGGAACAAAGTCCCAGAACATCCTTGACTTAATCTGAATGTATGACACAAACAAAGCTTGTTTTCGTCTTCAAACTAAAATATCAGAGCTCTTCATTCATTATCATTAAAAGAGACCTCAAACAAAACAACCTTGTTCCTTAAGATGATCTTCCAAGTTGTGTTAACTTATATGACAAAAAGCTGAATTATTTAATAGACAAAATTAATTTATGATGTTTAAGAAGAAATGTTACAGCTCATGAGCTTGTTCACAAGTGAAGTAAAAGCTAAATGAATTTTTTCTTCCCAGTAAACCTTGTTAAACAGTGTTTAATGATGCAAACAGAAACCTTTTTAGTGAACATATTAAAAGTTTTAATTTACAGTTTTAATGTTTTTTTCCATTAGTATATACTATTAAACAGCTGATTGAGAATTTTTACCTTGGTAATGAACCCAGACAGCTTTCTGAACTCTTTGGGTCCGTCAAAAAGGCCGTGCACGATGATGATAGGTTTGTACGCGTCCATGTAGCCTGCAGCCAGCAACAACAGCAGCATGGAGCCCTGCAGAGTTTTCATTTCCACCAGGTCCGGTTCGAATCGGAGGAGAACCGAAGAGACCTGGTCCGTGTTACTGCTGATGTCTGCATGAGTCAAGTGATCTGGAGTCGGTGTGTTTTTGCGAGGCACGCACGCTTCCTCATCTGCCTGTGATATACAGCTATCACAATATTTTTTTCTTTTGTTTCCAAGAACTTCTCATCAGTTATAGTAAAACACATAAAAAAAAAAAAGATAACTGATTAATTCTGATGCTTGTGTGTTCATATCAGCCACGCGTGTGCAAGCTTCCTCATTTCAATGTGATAATAGGCGTTTTTTTCTGGGTGGTGTCTTTTATACTACATCTGAAATATCTTCAACCCATGTTATTCTCAATAGTACTTCAAGAACTACTCATCACACACACATACATACATAAATGCCTTTGTTGTAGGATTCTGTGGGTGTGTTACAGTTGGTATTGTGGGCTGTTTGGCCCCTATATGCCCTAAGCAGGATCTATGTCTACATTCCCTGCATAAAGTTAAACATGGACTCAAGGCCAACACATAAGACAGGGGAGCATCTTGTCACCAGTCCTGTTTGAGGCCTTCCTCAAGGTGAAGGTGGGGAGAGGAGGGTGTCTGGTTTGATAATGTTGCATCACTGCTTTTCGGAGATGATGTGGTTGGTTGAAGACTAAAACAAGAACTGAGACATCACAGCACTGCTAACAAACACACAGACGGTGGTGCTAAATGATGCGTAATGAAAACACAACTGATGAGTTATGTACATGTTCTGTTTGAAACTGATGAGTATTAAAAAATCAATCTGTCATCAGTTAATGCTAAAACAACAACAGGCAGGGCAACTTTATTTGTACATCACATTTCATGTACAACTCAATTCAAAGTGCCTTTCATAAAACATTAAAAGCATTACAGCATGGTGCAGAAGAAGCATAAAAAATACATAAAAGAAAAAAAAGAGAATCAAAATCATATTAAGACATAATTTAGAGTGTGCAAAAATCAGAATAAAATCATGTAATGGAAATAATTTAAATCCTTTAAAGCAAACAACAATGTAGATAAGTTTAGAGTTATCGTGCAGATTTCATGCATTGATGCATAAGCAAGGAAATGTTTTTAACCTGGATTTAAAAGTGTCTACATTTGGTGAAAGTTTAATCTCCACTGGCAGTTTGTTCCATTTGTTTGCAGCAGAACAGCTAAATGCTGCTTCTCCATGTTTAGTCCGGACTCTGGTCTGGACTCTGGTCTGGACTCTGGTCTGGACGTGGGTCTTCCAATCTAAGAATCCTGCTAGATTTATCATTTCTGAACATATAACAGTCGGATTCTGGGATTTTTAATCTATCAACGGGCTTTTAAAGTCTATTCTGTAACTGACTGGAAACCAGTATAAAGACAACATGGATGAGTTTCTCCTGGTCTTTTTAGGATACAAAACTTTTAATTGTGTTGATGTTTCTGAGTTGATAAAAAGCTGTCTTAGTGACAGCTTTGATGTGGCTGCTGAAAGTCAGGTATCAACATTCCAAGGTTATCAACTTGGTCGGTGATTTTAAGAGCCCGGATCTCCAGGTATTTACCAAGGCTGACCCTCTTCTCTTTGCTACCAGACAGAATAATCTCATTTTGTCTTTATTTAATTGTAGAAAATTCATCCAAGTGTTTATTTGCTCCAGACGCAGACACTGTAAGTCTGTTGTGCTGCAGCCGTTGACATAAAGTTTTGTATCGTCTACATAAGTGTGATAATTAATGTTAAAGTTCTATAATATTTGACCCAAAGGGAGCATATGTAGTGTCTGATTCTCAGAATTTCATAGTTGTAATTATTTTTGGTTGCAGCTCTAAGCAGACTGTTATTTGCTAAAAGTCAGTGAATTTTAGATTCCATGTAGACAGGCTGATACGTTCCTAGTAGTATCTCAGCATAGCATTATGTAAGACACATTTAGAATTGTCACCATATGAGACTGTGGCTTACGGGCTCTGTCCTGGGGCCCCTCCTTTTCATTATCTACATTATTCCGCTTGGTTACATCCTTCGCAGACACAATATTAATTTTCATTGCTACGCGGACGACACCCAGCTCTACCTCTCTACCAAACCATCCTCTTCACTTCCACCAACCTCCCTCACCACCTGTCTACAAGAAATTCATTCTTGGTTTTCCTCCAACTTCCTCAAACTCAACAGCTCTATAACAGAAGTCCTCCTGGTAGGCACGCCCCACACTCTCTCAACTCCAACAGTTTTCCCATTTCCATAAACAACTCACCTGCCCTCCCTCCCCTCAGGTAAAGAGTCTGGGTGTTGTCCTCGACAGCACTCTTTCTTTTCACTCCTACAATAACAGTATCACCCGGTCTGCATATTTTCACTTGAGAAACATTTCTCGTCTCCGCCCCTCTCTCACCCTCCACACCACTGCCATCTTCGTCCACAGCCTCGTTACCTCCCAGATTGACTACTGCAACTCACTTCCTTTTGGTCTCCCCAATTAATCCCTCCAGAAACTGCAGCTCCTCCAAAACTCTGCAGCACGCATCATTACACAGACCCCTGCTACTCACCACATCACCCTCATCTTACAACTTCTCTGGCTCCCCGTAAAACAAAGAATTAACTTCAAAATTCTCCTTATTACAGTCAAAGCACTCCACAATCTGGCCGCACCATATATATCTGATCTCCTGCACAATGCCAATCCTGTCCGCTCACTTCGCTCCTCCTCCTCTCTCCAGCTTCTTGTCCCCCTGCCTGTCTCATCACTATGGGGAGCCGAGCATTCAGCCGCTCTGCTCCCCATCTCTGGAACTCTCGTACCATAGACTGTAACGTGATATGTTATCATTTGCGGAGTCTCAGGACCTCTGAGGACTGTTTCCAGGTGTGTTCAGGAATGTTCTTTGTTTGAGATTGCATCTATAAGCACTTGACACAAATATTCAGTGAGTTTTCTAATTCGGCTTCAGAGACCTCACAGATTCTCCAGATATGTTTAAGGTGTCACTTTTGTAATAAAATCATCTTTTTTATTATACATCAAACTGGTGTCTGGAGCAGGTTTTTCCTCAAAGTATTTTGTCACATCACCTGCTTAAAGTAATTCACTACAAAACAGCAGCATGATCCAGAGAAGAAAGTCACCACATTGCAGAACAACAATACGACACCAAGAAAACTAAAAGAAGGAAATGACAGGACGGCACAGAGAAGAGGAAAAGTAGTCCACCATACGACAGCTTCACAAAAACTACAGAATATCGTCAAGAACAAATAAACAACACATATACACGTTGAACAGAAGAGGTCTAAGGACTGACTCTGGGGAACTCCACATCTCAAACTAAACATTTAAGTAATTGTAATTTTCTCTGGGTTAAAGGAGGAATAAAAACTCGGTCTTTTGTCATTAGTGATTTAAAACTTTTATGTTCACCTTACCAAAGATTTAATGTTTTTCAGACCAATACCTCATCCTACCGTGAAATTGTAGAATGAACTTTTATGATTTCACAAATTCTGAATTAGTTGAATTTAGTAAATCCAGTTTCCATTGCTTTTTTGTACAGCACATTGAGCTGCTTTAAGTATAAAAACTGTTATAAAAATACAGATTGATTTCTTTATATTGGAATTCATCCTATTAGAAACATGGCTAGCTATTTATATTAAAGTAAATCAGATTATTAGAAGTTAGTTATTAGAAAAGCTCTACAAGTGAAACTATCAGGGTTATCTTCGGTGGATCATTAACATCTGCATAAAAAGAAGGACGTCCATTAAAATTCCTCTGTAAAAGATTAAGACACATTTGTTCATAAAATACTAAATAATTGTGGGTGTAGTCTTTAAAATCATCACTAGATGTCATTGAAATCTTTACAGTGGATCTTTAAACGGTGTCTAAATGTTTATTTTACTAGTATAAATTTCCAGTCAAGAGCTCCTTGTATCAATATGTTTTATCTGCACGAGTCGTCTTCATGTGAGCCACTCCTCCATGCAACTCCTGAACACTGTGAAGTTGGAGTGCCACTCAGTGTGTTTCACTCCGGAGTGAATACACACCGAGATGTTGCCACGGGAATCCAGCGTCTTCAACCCAAACAAGTCGTCCTTGTAGAACTTTCAGAGGAACAGAAGAAGGAACAGAAGAAGAGGAAAACAACTTTTAGACTGACAATGAAAACCGTGGAGGGCAGAAAGTAAGAGAAAGAAAAAAAAAATTCCTGTCATTCTTCATTTATATAAAAGAGATGAAGCCAATGATCCTCAATCCCGGTCCTTGAGGGCAGGTGTGTCTTTCAGGTTTTAGATATTTTCCTGCTGCAACACGCCTGACTCTGATCAGTGGTTAATAAAGAGACTTGTGCAGAGCTTGACATAAAGCTGTGTGTTGTAGCAGGGAGACATCTAAAACCTGTAAGACACCGACCCTTGAGGATCAAGACTGAGGAATCCTGGGTTACAGCTGATCAGAAACAGCTTTCTGTAAAACAGAGACAAGAAGCATCTCCAGCCTCAGTTTCCAAAATGGCCTTTAAGAAAAAAAAAAGCCTGTAAACTGTGTATGGACAAGTTATTAGTTTTTTTACCTTCTGGTTCCTCATTTCTACAACATCTTCAGTGCTGTTGTAGAATCCAAAATGGCTATGCAGAAAAGAGAAGAGGAAGCAGTCAGTTAAATGATGGGGGTTTGCACCTATGAAACTGTAAACACACTTTGAGAGCTCTGCGGTGTCATTCAAGCTGGATGACAATCTCCTTTTTTAGAGCTGGAAAGAAGCTGAAACAAAGGCAGTATGTTCTCAACAGCAACAGACTGGGTGCAGGTTGAGTAGATTACATCAACCTCCTTGAGGCCAGATGTGATTCTAACATTTGCCCCTTCTAGACAAGTCCGCTTAGTGGAGGTAGCAGTCCCATGGGAGGACTCCATGGAAGAGGCCAAAGAGTGTAAATGGTTCAAGTACAGTGGCGGCTCCTGAGAAATTTCTCAGGGGAGAAATTAGGACAAAGGTTATCTGTTCAACTCACAGTAAGATTTTACCTTCACCTCTGTCAACTAAATACCATGAGCTAGAGCCAGGCTATGGTGTTGTTATGAAGAAAACTGTTCTGTCTTCTCAGTGAATGATAAATAAAATGGATTATCATCGGGAGAAACATGCTCAATTTCCTTCAAACGAGAGATAAATGCTTTACCGTAAATAAAGAATAAAGAAGGGAATTGCATATAATTCTAAAACACAATTTATTTACAGTATTTACAGTATAAAGGATTTAAGACATTCATAAAGTGCAAGATCAACTGTGTACATGATGCAGTAATAAACAGTATCTAAACTCATTTATTTAATTCCTCAAGACTGCACAAAAATGTGTATTTGCAGGTCATTTGTACAGATTGGCTAATGAGCAGTTGAAACTACTTTAGGCGTAAATGAAAAGTTAAAGGACACTCATTTAACAATGAACTATGAAGAATCAAGACTAACAGCAAAATGACAGAAAACAGCTAAAAAAAACTTCAACCTTCACATTTTACTGTTTGCTTAATGCTCAAGAGGAAACTTCACTGTAACAGAAGCAGAATTAATGTTTGTCACATGAAGACTAACCTGATTTAAATCCAGGTGAAATGCAAAAGAATGAACACATGAAGACATGAAACAGATTTTCACCAAATGAATTTCTGAAGCTTTTTTATATGATGTTAAACTTTTTGGAGACTACTGTAAAAGTGGACAACATAATTTCTATGAATTACTAATCATTTGAATGAAAGCAAAGCAAAGCACTGGCTACCTCACAGCCCGCTAGCCAGTTTTTCTGTTCATACCTCCACTGCAAAAATCTTCAATTATAAGATTTCCCACATTTTATGGAAACATGCTTCATGTTCAGATTTAGTCTTTGGTCTTTTTTTCTTTCTTTTTTTTTTTTTTTTTGCCAATTTATCTTTGTTAGTTTGTCTTTTTTTGTCTTTTTTTTCATGCATTCTGATTTCATCATCCATCAGTAACATCTCCATCAAGCAGAGAGTGAACACGGTGATCTCTTCGTTCTCCATATCAGCTTGGTTGTGTTGCTTTGTGACGAAGCACGCAAGCCCTCCCAGAACACACAGACATTGCATTATAGTGCCTACGATTTGAAAAAAAAACCCAAAGCTAAACAAAACTTTACATGACAGATGAGAGCAGTCGGGGCGATTTTTAACCTCACTGAAATCTTCCCAAAAAGGGGCAGTACTCAGGTAGCATGGCCTTATGCTGATTGGTCAATGACATACAGCCAGCCCAACGTATTCAGAAAGCTTACAATGGCTATTTTCCTTTTTTCTTCTACTCCTTTGGTGCATTGCCCTATTTCCCTTATGGAAAAACTGCCCATGTTCAAGTACCAGGTACTGGTAGAGGAATGCTGGAGGAAAGGCTGGAAAGCCCACTGCAAACCCTGGTAGGATGCAAAGGATTTGTTGCCCAATCCCTCTTCAGGATCCACCATAGTCATCAAGTTCTTTAGGCTCTTTGTTACAAGCAGCCTGTAATATAGACACAGAATTTTCGTCCTGTTTCTAAAAATCACAGCAAAGATCAGACCATTTGACAAACAGAAAACGGGATTTTAGCAGCTAACAGGTGATTTCCAAAGAGCTGAAAACTTATCTCAGCATGGAGGCAGAAACTGGACAAGTGGAGGACAAAAGAAGAAGAATCAGGACTAAACAACTATCTACAACAGATGAACAGGATCTAAAATTAAGCAAAGACCTGAACCAGGACCTGATAAATGCATCTGGACCTTCATTTGATCCATCTGTCATTGGCTGAAGCCTCGTCAGAAATAGTCTTCATAGAAACATGGCTGTCAAGAAGCCATTCCCATGGGAGGGAAACAGGGAGAAAAGGCTGAGGTATGTCACATGACACAAGAACTGGACTTAAGATCAGTAGAAACTGGTCTGATGGAGGAATGAATCCTCCCCAAAACCCAGACCTCAACATTATTGAAGCAGTGTGAGATCATCTGCAGAGAACAGAAAATAGAACAAAAGGCAGAAACATCCAAAAAAGTGCTTTTGAAAGTCTTTCAAAGATTCTGGAAGACTATTCCTGAAGAACACCCAGTGAAATGACAGAAAGCTTCTCTAAAAGCTGCTCAGACCACATATTCACGTTCAAGCTGCTCTATTTTACGATCTCAGTTTGACTGTTTCAGAGAATTGCTGCTTTTAGAATTCCTGGTCATGTATGATGAAAACACAGGTCTGTTGAGATTTTTGCATGGAACACAGATCATTGTATATTTTAGAGTTATTTAACATGGATTAAGAATCAAGAATACAATTCTTAAGTCTGGAAAAGGTTTTTGTATCTATCTATTAATTTAATACATCAGGTCATAATTAATAACTAATTTTACTGTGTTGTCTTTAGAACTACATATAAATATAAAAACAGAAAAATACACATTTGCATTAATCAAATTCAATCTAAGAATCAAAGAAAGTGAATTGAGACCTCCATGTAAGAATAAAAAATATGATGTTATCATTTGCATCAGTGATAAAGACTTTTTTTTTTCAAATTTAACTGAAAAAAAACAAAAAAAATCAAACCTGGACTGCCATGGAGTGATGACACCATCATCTGGTCCTCCAATCAGCACCAGCTTCTTGATACGCAAGAAGTTCTCTCTCCATGCTGGGAAAGTAAGGTGGAGATTGTCCATTGTTTTCAGAAATATTGTTTGTTAATGTTAAGCACAAAGGTAACATTTATGTTCTAGTGCAACTAATTTTATTACCGCTCATTTTACTGGGAGGGTTTTCACCATTAAGCACTGGCAGAAAGTTGTTTTTCCTCAGGTAGCTGGATCTGTAGTGAGGGTCTACAGTAAAAACATAAAGTGGTCTCTTCAGGCTGGATGTGATGCAATAAATGGGCTCTAGACAGACAAAGAGATCCTACTCAGTTCTTACCATTCCAGTAGTTGCATATAGACATTATCTGTCCTACTTTGTTGTAACAAATCACATGAACTTCCTTCTTCACACTATCAGGAAATATACGCTTCAGGTAGCTTGTTTCTGTGAAGGAGACCATACTTTGTCAGATTTAGTGTTCAACTATTCTGTTTTGTGGGAAAAATATTGTTCAAACAATTCATATAAAGCTTTCTAACCTCCGTACTGTCCAGCCAAGGGTGAAGACAGCGCAATGAAAGTGTGCACGTTGTGATGTGGCATGGTGGAGAGAACTCCTCGACAAATTAATCCACCTTTATAAAAAATAGAAGAGAAATTTGGTGAGAAATTCATCAGATGTATTGGTCTCACTGTTATAAACAGAAGTTCATGTTTGATCTACATGATTGATTTATACAAATTTTCACTGTCTTTCCCCCATGATGCAACCTGGACTATGTTGGAACAGCACGGACCATGTTTGAACAGACCTGGACCATGTTTTAACATACCTGGACCATGTATGAACAGACCTGGACTATTTTGGACCAGAACTGGACCATATTGGAACAGACCTCAATTACACTGGAACAGACCCTGGACCATGTTTTAACACACCTGGACCATGTTTTAACATACCTGGACTATGTTGGAACAGACTCTGGACTATGTATGAACAGACCTGGACTATGTTGGAACAGACTCTGGACCATGTATGAACAGACCTGGACTATGTATGAACAGACCTGGACTATGTTGAACAGACTCTGGACTATGTATGAACAGACCTGCACTATGTTGGAACAGACTCTGGACTATGTATGAACAGACCTGGACTATGTATGAACAGACCTGGACTATGTTGGAACAGACTCTGGACTATGTATGAACAGACCTGGACTATGTATGAACAGACCTGGACTATGTTGGAACAGACTCTGGACTATGTATGAACAGACCTGGACTATGTATGAACAGACCTGGACTATGTATGAACAGACCTGGACTATGTTGAACAGACTCTGGACTATGTTGAACAGACTCTGGACTATGTATGAACAGACCTGGACTATGTATGAACAGACTCTGGACTATGTTGGAACAGACCTGGACTATGTTGGAACAGACCTGGACTATGTATGAACAGACCTGGACTATGTTGAACAGACTCTGGACTATGTATGAACAGACCTGGACTATGCTGAACAGACTCTGGACTATGTATGAACAGACATGGACTATGTTGGAACAGACTCTGGACTATGTATGAACAGACCTGGACTATGTTGAACAGACTCTGGACTGTATTAAATGATTTAAACTGTTACGACACCTGTTTTTACAGGTGTTGGTTGATTTTGGTGATGACTCATGGGGAATCATACAAACTGAAGTGAGATCTTTGATGCAATCATTTTTAACATCTAACAACTCAAATCTTTCCACATACAATATTTGACTTATTCAGACCTGTACAGCGATACGTTCTCTTTATTTTCAATCTTATTTTTATCTATTACATAAAATGTTTATAAAAAGTATTTATTTAAATATCTATTCTATCAAAATGATCATTTTCTTTTTCTCTTAATCACTGAGGTAGATTGGTAATTACAATGCATTTTTATATATTTAAGGATATATTCATTTATTCTTCAATGATTGTCAGTGTATTGCTCACTAATGCTCACTGAAGTTGCTCATTTGCAAATATATCATCATGACCAACGAATATACTGGAAAACAGCTTATAAAGAGGTGTGCAGTGATTAAGTAAGAAAACTATAACACGTTAACTAACTGCCTTGTAAAAGTTTTATTTTTAAGCATAACAAAATGCAACCTCTAACGGACAAATTAGAAATGGGTACTTGTACTTGTTTAAAAGACTGTAGTTAACGTCTTCTGTCTTCATTTTCATAGTTACCAAATTCCTCCCACAGAGCAGCCTGGGGCATGTTTACCTCTCCTGTTCAGCGTTTTTTCTAGTTTGTCCTTTACAGTGTGCCAAATGTACATCAGCCATGTCGGTTAAAAACGTTAATGAGTCATTTCTCCCTCAGGCTTGTCTACCAATATTGCTTTCAGATGAAGGATTTAGCAAATTCTGATATTGTGAGTTTTACCTGCTCTAGTTGGTGACGCTGACCAATCAGATTTAGCAGAAACCAAAGAGGGGGCAGCCTTTGTGGTGTCTGTTTTTACTGGATATCTTTACATTTGCAGAGGAGAAAAACAATCATGGGAAATACACTACCTGACCAGAAAAACGTACGAGTCCTCTATTGGATAATTACTGCATAAACGATTATCTTTCAGCTGCAACAAGTTATTTAACCCCAACTAATGCACTGAGTAGTTTCTAAAATAACCATGTGTAAAGACATATCACTTGGTTGTGAAAAACATGCTGTTTACAAAAGGTCAAATCATTGGCATCAAGCAGAGAAAACATTTAGGGAGATTGTTGACAGGTTAACAAACCCTCCTCTGTCACTAGCACCTGAACTTTATTCCACCAAGGCCTGCAATGAATTTGCCAAATCTTTCACGGAAAAAGTCCAAAATATCAGACAAGTAGCTGGTTTATCAACAGCAGGTTCAACAGACATACTGTGTCCATTGAAAACCAGTTTAAGCACCATGACACAGTTTAATCCCATTAACAGCAACGATCTGGGCGACATCTTATGTCGGCTGAACTTCTCCTCTTGCTGCTTGGACATCCTGTCCACAGGTTTCTTTAAAAAGGTCTCAAAGACTTTGGAGCCAGATCTGTTACAGATTGTGAACTTGTTTTTAATTTTGGGTGTCTTCCCAGAATTTCTAAAAACAGCAGTAATCCAGCCTCTGCTAAAAAAGAACAATCTAGACAAGACACAAATAAGCAACTACAGGCCGATCTCAAATCTTCCTTTTCTAAGTAAGAAAATCAAAAAAGTCATTTTTCATCAACTAAATGACTTTTTAACACAAACAACTGCTACGATGTCTTCCAGTCAGGTTTTAGACAGCACCACAGCACTGAGATGCTCTGACCAAAGTCATTAATCACATATGTTTAAATACAGATGATGGAAAAATGTCAGTCTTAGTCTTAGTCAGTGCTGCATTTGATACAGTCGACCACAATATATTGCTTAAACAACGGGAGAACTGGGTGGGCCTCTCTGGCACTGCACTACTCTGGTTTAAATCTTATTTAGAGAATAGAAAGTACTTTGTGTCAATAGGTAACTTTACATCTGAGCAGACAAAAATTACATGTGGAGTTCCCCAAGGTTCCATCCTGGGGCCTCTTCTGTTTAACATCTACATGCTCCTACTGGCACAGGTTAAAAAGAAAAACAAAATTAGTTACCATAGCTACGCAGATGACACACAGATATATATTACAATGTCACCAGGAGACCGAGGCCCCATACAAGCTCTTGGTAAATGCATTAAGGAGATTAATGACTGGATGTGTCTGAACTTTCTTCAGTTAAACAAAAACAAAACTGAGGTGATTGTATTTGGAGCCAAAGAGAAACAATTAAAGGTCACCACAGAGCTTCAGTCTATACACCTAAAAACCACCAACCAGGCCAGAAATCTGGGTGTACTGATGGACTCAGACCTTAACTTTGGAAAACATATTAAGGGAACCACAAAGTCAGCCTATTATCACCTTAAAAATATATCAAGGGTAAAAGATCTGATGTCTCAGCAGGACCTGGAAAAACTAGTCCAGCTTCCATCTTTAGTCGGCTTGATTATTGTAACAGTGTTTTTACAGGTTCTACCTAAAAAATCAATCAGACACCTGCAGCTGATCCAGAACTCTGCTGCTCGAGTCCTCACTAAGACCAAGAAAGTGAACCACATCAGTCCAGCTCTGAGGTCTTTACACTGGCTGCCTGTTCGTCAGAGGATAGACTTTAAAGTTCTGCTGCTGGTCTATAAAGCTCTGAATGGTTTAGGACCAACATACATCAGTGACCTCTTGACCCAGTATGAACCTTCCAGAACCTTCAGGTCATCTGGTTCCAGTTTCTTTCCAGTTCCCAGAGTCAGAACCAGACATGGAGAAGCTGCATTCAGCTTCTATGCTCCACATGTCTGGAACAAACTCCCAGAAAGCCTCAGATCAGCTGAAACACTCAGTTTATTTAGATCCAGGTTGAAGACCCATCTGTTCTCTGCTGCATTTCAATAGTTTTTATTTAGAAGTCAAAATCTACATCTGGTTAATTTAAGCTGGAATTATGTTTTAATATTGTCTTTTCCCACACTGGAAATTTATTTCTTGCATTTCATCTATTTTATTTTAAGATATTCTTTCAGTTTTTATTTCATTCATTGCATTTCTTTTAATCTTTGTTGTTTTTTTATGCATCTGTTTTGCTTTCTGTAATGTTTTATGTAAAGCACTTTGAATTGTCTTGTACATGAAATGTGCTATACCAATAAACTTGCCTGGCCTTGCCTACTGTACAAGCCTGCCTACCATGACTACATGACCCCAGTTTCTGTGTTAATGTGCTTATGCAATTTTCATTTTTATTGACAATAAATGTTTACACCACCACGTGGTGACTAGCGATTTAATTTGAAATTGCTAAAAAGGACTTTTGAACATCTCTGTCTATGATTTTCAAAGTTTTAAGCCAAACACTGGCAGTAAAGCTGGAGGGTTGTTGCATGTGCATGAGTTTTCAGCATCTATAAGTCAAACCAAAAAACCGCAAGCGTGCAGGAACAGTGAAGTGAAAGAAAAAAACATGCAACAGTTTCCTCTGAAGTGGAACTTAAAGTACCGTTCCTCCACTTTCATGTGGCTCTGCTTGAAGACAGTTTGTTTTGTGTTTGTGTGAGATTTCCTGAATTATCTGGTTGTGTAAGTGGGTTCAGTCTTTGCTAGTGAACGTTTAACGCTTTTTTATTCTTTGTATGTGACTGAATAAGCGAAGGGAGGGATTTTGAAAAAAACTGCTGCCAAGTTCCTTGTTTTATGCATTCATAGTATGTTTTTTAAACTTGGATTTTCTCATTGAAAATGCTCCTTGATGATAATTTTCTTGCAATGAGCATGTACAGATAATTATATAAATATTTATATCTTCATTCATCCCATTAATATGAGTTATATGAGGCAGTGCAACCCAGAGGTAACCACTGAAAGCTGAGCTCCCCTTGGCCCTCCTCTTTGTTTTTCCAGAATAAGATGCCCTTTTTTGAGGGTATTGACTCATAGTGGCCATCTAACTTTTCATCAGAGGTATTGATGACCACTATGTCTTTATCCCAACTCAGCTTATATGATTTTGCTCCAGATTCAGGTGATGTATTTAAACAGGAAATGACTCAATGAAAACTATTTGACAACCTTGTGAAAAGCACAGAAGATGGACACCGTCAGGGTACTTGAGCATGATTTTCTCAATATCGTTCCTGAAGGCTTTGACCTGCTGCCACATGGTCGTCACACTGGCCTTGTAATCATACTGACTGATGGTCATCACTTCGGTCTCTGGATGCACCTGGATGTAAAGTAAAACAGAAGGAAGTCAGGTGTTGGTGTTGGTGTGCTGTCAGGTGTTTACAACCACTGATTCTGAGGAAATGAAAATTGCGGAGGAACAGAAATCAGTACCTTGTCAGTTTCTAATTTACTGAAAATCTGCAGTTTCTTGGTAATGTTTTGCAACCAAAAGTCAGAACAAGTTGGGACAGTAAGAAAAACACAAATCTTTCACTTTTTATTGTGTTTTTAGAGCTTGTCCAGCATCTTAGCAAGAAAGATGGACTGGCTATCCTGTTGTGCTGAACAGAGTTCCTTAGCAAAGGGGAGCTTTGTGGATTTACTCCTCTTGAGGCTTAAGTATTGCTCTTTATTTCTGTTATTGCTATGTTACATGTTTATGCTGGACCTGACAAGGAGAAACAGGTAAAGGGAGTGAGGGCAGGAGAGGAGAGGAGAGAGTGAAGAGAAGAAAAAGGAGTCAAAGATAAAACAGATAGAAAACAACAGCAACAGCCAGCTGCTACACCTGTAAAAAAACAACCTCTGTAAGACACAAAGCAGACAATCATTGGGAGCATCTATAAACAGACAAACCGAGAAACAAATGGATAATAACAACACCAACAAGAAGTGTATGAAAACATGGCTGTGGTGGGTAAACCTACAGAACAACACAACTGTACTAGAATGCACATGAGTCAGATATAAGGAATGAATCGTGTTCAGCAATGATTGAGATCATGCAAACGAAATGAAATGAAAAATACTTTATTTATCCCAGAGGGAAATTTCAAAATGTAATTGCAAAAAATAACAAAAACTGAAAATAATGCAACCATGTCACCTCCAAGGATCAGAAGCAGACAAACAGGGCCAGGCAGCCCACCACAGGGACCACCCAGAGCAGAGAGCAGTGTGGAAGCAAGATGTTTCATGTTTTTACACCAGCTTTTACATTTCAGCCTGTTTCAGCCAACATATTGACAAAGATTTGGGGCAGTAAAGTTTTAAACACTTTGTAAAGTTTCCATTCCTGCACATCACTTCAGGACTGACCGTGTTTCCTTTTACATGTTTAATGATTTACGACTGTAAGTACAAAAAGAGTTTATTTAATCATTTAAATTTGAGGCCTTATCTGTAAATAAAAAATGAGTAAAATAATGCCTTAAAATGTCATTCCGATGTTGATAGGTGTCATCTGTTAAGCCTGTTAAATCCTCTTGAAGCCATAAGAACAAGAAAAAAGTTTGTTTTGGTCCATTCAGTTCATACTACTTGAAAACCTCCGTGGTACGGCGGGTGGAATAGACCAAAACAAACTTTTTTCTTGTTTTTGTGGCTTCAAGAACAAGAACAAAGTTCCCGCTTCTCATGAAACCAACTTGAGGTGGGACATTTGAGGGTCTCCGAGGACCTGGAGGCCACTGACCCACCCATCCATCCGTCAGTGACAAACAGTATTTTACAGTAACATGTTGTTGGGGAAGTAAAATACAGTCGAATACTCTGAACTTATATCACCGCCGGTCATATTGTCTCTTAGTTCCTTTAAAACCTGTTCTGAGATTTCCTGAATAAGTGGCAAAGAAAATGGATGGATGGATAATAGACCATCCAGACTGTTATCAGAAAAAGCCAACGTCTGTGAGGGTGTGGCGGAGAAGCACAGCGTGAAGGATTTCATGTGTCTGAAGCATGGATGCTGAGGTAGATGTTGGAGTTTTGGAGACATGTGCTACAATCACGTCTTTTCCCTGGAGGCCCGTATTTATTTCAGCAGGACAATGTCAGAGACAGACAGTGTTTGACTTTCCTGCCTTCAGTCCATGTCACACAAAAACAACTACAGACTACCGAGCAGCTGAAATCTTGGATTCAGTCAGAAAAGAAACACATTTCTTTAAAAACTAAAACAATCAGCATCATTGGTCTTTGTAAGCTGCAGCGGATGGAGACAGTGGAAACATGACTGTCCAACCTCTGCAGCAGATTCCACTTGATTGTTTTTCTACTTGTGTTAGAATATTCAATTTAATGAACAAAATAAAAATGTCAGATTTTTTCTATCGTTGATTTTAAAACTTAAACTATTTCATTTTTCTTATTGTCTTATTTCACTTCCCTAGAGAAAAGTTCTCTAGCTCAGCGGTTCCCAACCTTTTTTCCTCGTGGACCCCCTTCATGCATATACTAAAATGCCATGGACCCTCTGCTACACCCTGTGCTGAAACCATGCTGGTTTTAGGTTTTCAAACATGAGATTCTCGCCATAAATAATGTATTCTGGTTGAGGCCTGTCCTTTGATAACGCCAAAGTTAAATGAATAACATACAGCTTTACTTTCCCACCTTAAAATAGGGACAATTTGTAGACATTAATCGCAATGGCTCTAATGTTCAAAGCCTCAGGGACCACCTGTGCTCTTTGGGGGACCCCTTTGGGGGCCCCGGACCCCAGGTTGGGAACCACTCTTGCTGTAAGGCCTTGTTTCTTTTCTTCTGGCATGATGAAGCAAACTAATTTTGTTTTCTTCTTGTTACTTAAGTATGGAAGTCTCTGAGCTCTTCAGTCATTCAGGAGACTTTAAACCAGAACAACTTGTTTATTAATGTGACATTTTGAGTTAAACAAGAAGCTTAATTATTTAATGAACAAAGATTTGTTAATGTTGTGATATTAACAAGTGTTAAATGGAGCTCATAAAATGTGTCCTTACAAACCTGCAGCTACAAAAGGAGCTTCATGAAATGAGCTTTAGACTTTTTAACACAGTGTTTACTAATGAACCTGTCTCTAGTTAAATCACAGGACATATTTAACCTTTCAGCAACAGAAACTGTTTGTTATTTAAAAGGCGCTAAAGTTGTTTGAATGTTTTTATTCACCAGTAACTGAGAAGTCCTACCTTAGTAATGAACCCAGTCAGGTTAGTGAACTCTTTCGGTCCATCGAAAAGTCCGTGCACAATAATAACGGGTTTGTACGCGTGCACGCAGCCTGCAGCGAGCAGCAGCAGCAGCAGCAGCAGCGTGGAGCCCTGCAGAGTCCTCATCTCCAGGGGGTCACAGGTTGGTCCGAGCCCAGGAGACCAGGTCTGAATCACCGCTGAAGGCTGAGACAACCCATCTGCTGTGTGTGTGTTCTTATAAGGCACGCACGCGCTCGCTTCCTCATCTCACTGTGATGGTGGGCGGTTATTGTTTGTGTGGTGTTTCAGACCAACGATATTCAGCCCACGTTTTTTTTTTTTTTTTCTCAATAATGTTTCCAAGAGTTACTCATCAGTATGAGGGGCCGTTTGAGGCATTATTCAGAATTTCCCTCTCACAGAAACATGAAGTTTGTGTCATTCACACATTATACTGAAATCATTCACACATTATAGTAAAACCTCTTACACACTATACTGACATGCTCTCACATACTATACTGAAATCTCCTCTTATTTACTATACTGAAATACTCTTAAACACTATACTGAAATCATTGTGTGCACTTTCCGATTCGGTGGACCGGGCTAACCTTAGCTTTGCTAAGAAGCTGTCCTTTTAATCAGAATCTTGGCATCGTGTGGGAATTTAATCTGCTTTTTGCTGGGCTGTGGTATAAAATATATTTGTGCTCAGTACTTCCAGTACCTGACCTTAATCAGTGTAAACAAATAGCATAATGTATATAGTCACTGCCAATAGCGGTTTTTATTAATTTTGTGGATACACAGAGTTGTAATTCCTCTTCCATTTGCTTTCTGTATTGGTAAAGGATTAACAGTGTACAACCTGCCAGCTTGTAGTACAAGCTGTTCAGTAATAAGTATTATGTTCTCTTGTCTAGATGCATCTATCAATCATTACTAAAGATAACCATTTGGAGCGAAACGGGTTGCTGTCTGGGTTTGGGTGTCCTCTGCCCTCATTTTATGACTGAGAGAGATGGGGTGATCGAGAGGCGCTTAAGGAACCACACTGCAAATGAAATACATTTCCAGGGTATGTTGATAAGCATTATCTGTTTCTGGTCTTATTTATTTTACATGTAATGGTTATGTTGAATTGGTATATTTGTTATTGCTTGTGTAAGACTGTCATATTTTAACGGTTGTTATTGCTTGTGTAAGACTGTCATATTTTAACGGTTGTTATTGCTTGTGTAAGGTTGTCATATTTTAACGGTTGTTATTGCTTGTGTAAGGCTGTCATATTTTAACAGTTGTTATTGCTTTGAGTTCTAAGCTTGGCGTGCTATTATAATCACCCCAGATTAAAACAAACCAGGTGTCCTCATTTAGTCGTACTTACCTTACTCCAGGGCTCAAGGTCCAGACTAACTCAAACAAATTTAAACTATAGTAATGAAAACTAGTTAAACATTCCACTTTAAATAGTTTTAAGTTCTACGCCCATATTAAGTCCTTTTTGTGCAAGATGCCAGTAATATAAACATTTTTAAGACAAATTACTTTTCTTTTACAGAAAACGTCATCTGCAGGTGCAATTTGTCCTGCCGAGTTGGAGGTCATTTCCATTGGCCTTTTTGTGGAATGACTATAATCCGAAAGGATGACGCAACTTTCCATCTGACCGAATGTTTAAAAAAAAAGGTGATAAAACTGCTGTGGTCCAACCTACAATAGTTGTGTCCCCATCAGAGTCATCCTCACCAAAGACCCAGCCAACAAAGGACTATATGCCATCATTAGTGAGTGTAGACCATCCATACTCGCTTACACCATCAGTGTCTTCACTAACTACAGACCACTCCTACGCTCTAACATCATCACCCAATATCCCCACAATTTATATAGATTTTAATCAGTCAACACCTCGACCACCTCAGACCAACCCACAATTCAAGAGGAAGAAGTAACTGTGCCATTATCCCATGTCATGTGCCCTCACTGCCCACTTATTTTATACAAGAGGAACTTGTTTGTTCATATACAGAGAAAACATGGCCAAAATGAAGACATCACAGCAAAATCCCATTTAAAAAGCATATGTGTTGACCAAAGCAATGGGATCTATGCAGTCAGAAAAACATCTAGAGGTTTCGGTGTGCCAGTACATGTTCAGTGCAAGACATGGGGCGAACAACAAAAAACAAGATGTGAAATGGAGAACTGTCGCCAATGGACTGTCTTTTAGCATGTGCCATCACTTTCGATCTGTAGATTATTGTACAACCACTGCCCCTGAAGAACCACTACGACATGAAGTTCTATACAAAATGATGGAAAACCCTTTTTTTGGGTGGCTCCAAGGTGGAGGTGTGCAAAAAGATACAAATAGAAGCGAAGGAATCCTGTTTCCCATTGTCTCTATTGTTGAATCTCAGTGGGTCTAAAAATCATGTTTGTTTTTCAGTTTATGAACCCGAGTTGTAACATTACAGCACTCTAAGTAGGGTCATAACTACATACAACATAAAAAAACACCTGGCATTGTCCTTGTGCAAAGGCACGCACATCTTGCACTCATAAGTATATTGCCAAGTGGCATCTTTTTCAAAAACACCTTTTCATGACCACACAACTGACCACCACAGCCTCACCACCAACTCACCATGCAAGTCATCTTCCCACTACAGAAATGTAGAGAACTGTGAAGTATGTGTACGAGTACAAAAATATACCCACCACTCTCCCAGAAGAGGTCACAGCTCAAAGAATGATGACAGACTATCGTCAGAGTTTGTTTCCAGATGAGACAACGTGCCAGCTATGTCTAGATACTCGACGAACCCTGCACAGCACTGTGAGGCATATCCTGGAGAATACTTCAAAAGCAGATGACGAGTATGTTGTCCAGTGCCATCTAGGTCTTCCTTTGACAGCACTGCATATCTTAATGGCTGAGTTATGCTAGGTGGCTAGTTAGCGCGTCCTCACTCAGACTTGCTACTGTCAGTTATCCGGTTGCTGTCGTGTTAGACCTAACCCTTCTGATAGTATCTGCTGAGGCCAGTATAGTATTGAAAACACCAGCTGCTTCACTTAGTCATCATAAACTCATTACCACATCAATAGAATTAAACAATCCCACTGCCATTGAACAGAAGCTACACCTGCTATGCTTTCTGCAAACAAGATGACAAGTTGAAAATGTCCGTGTCCCGGCCACAAATTTTAATATAATGTTATAAATACAACAACACAGTTACTATCTTAGTAACATAAGCACGGTGCTTCAACACTGACTTAAACACTGACAAATGAAAACAGTAACATAGGGTTGAGAACTTCCTTTATCAAACACTGAGTCAAGGATGAGACAGGGAGCTGCATTTCAGTATAGTATATGAGAGGCAGTTTCAGTATAGTGTATAAGAGATTTTACTATAATGTGTGAATGATTTCAGTATGATATATAAGAGGTTTCAGTGTGAATGACTTAAATTTCACATGTGTCTGTGAGAGGGTAATTCTGAATAATGCCTCAAAAGGCCCCTCACACATCAGTAATAATCACACAGATGCAGCAGACACAAGAAAAATACAGTAACTGGTCAATAAGCTAATGATAGCTATAGTTTCAGACAGTTAGTATTTTAGCTTAAAATCAGCTCCTCTAACAGAGAAATTAGCTGGCAGGTTAGGAACAAATATTCAGGACCTTTGTGAATGAAAAGTGTGACTAAAGACACGGCACGTTGCTGTATTTTACAATATACTGACTTCACAGGAATAAATGCCAACATCTGTAAAAAAAGAGGTTTGTGCAGCAGCTGGTAGAGGAACTTGGAGTGAGTTTATGGAAGAGAAACAGGAAGGTTCAAAGCTGCAGACTCCTTAAAGGATACACTCCCAGGTAAAAGAAAAGACTCAGCCAGAGTGTGTTGGGCTGTGCCTGGTTTACTAAGTTTAGGATGCCACTGTTTGACAAACAGGTGTGATGCAGGAAAACTTTCCCCCAGCAAACAGGGACACAATATCACTGTAAAATTAGGTTCCCAAATCTATTACAGCACATTCAAAATGACAAACATAACTTTTTAATATTGTTGAATTGGAAACTTTTGTAATGTTTTTTGGTTTTGTTTTATTATGGCTGTTCAGCTGGTTTAGAGTGAATACAATAGGGTGGTCGGCAGGTGGCGGTTTAGGCTGCAGTTCACATGACTGGAGAATGTAGTCACTAAAATAAAACCAGTTCTGGAGGTGACAGAAAACAAGAAAAACAGAAAAACTGCATCTTACAGAGAGAAACATGGAAAGAGGCCCTGAAAAACTCTCTTGTGATCATCCGTGAATGTCAGTGACTGTCGGCCATGTTTATTCTCAGGAAGCATTATTAGAAGTTACTTTATACAAACAGGAATGCCTCTGTCATAATTCATGGTGAGTCGTTATATTTAAATGATCTCTTAAAGGTCATAACAGAGAAACTGGAAATAAAATGTTTAGCATTGTTCTTTGTAAATCATGAACATCTGCATAAAGAGGAGGAGGGAAGTGAAAAATAAAACCTTTATTTATCCTCAAAAGAAAAATTAACAAGGTACTTTTATAGGAAAAATATAATGGTGTGAACAAAAAAAAAAATGCTTGGGTTGGTTACAATCTTAGAAATCACCACTAGGTGTCGTTTCATCCGTATCTAACTGTATTTCACCAGTAACTTCCAGTTAAAAGCAACTCGTATCAACATGTTATCATATACGAGTTGCCTTCATATGAGCCACTTCTGAATGCAGCTCTTGAACACGCTGTAGTTGGAGTGCCACTCAGTGTGCTTCACTCCGGAGCGAATACACACCGAGATGCTGCCACGGAGAGCCAGCGTCTTCAGCCCAAACGAGTCGTCCTTGTAGAACTTTTAGAGGATGAGAAGAAGAAAAACAATAGTTTACATTTTAGATCGAAAATGTAAAATATGGAGGGCAGAAAGTAAAAATGGAGCAGCTCAAAGACACAAAGCATGCAATAAAATATTCACTTAGTATTTTGTGGGGCCATTGAACTGCCCACCAAACACCAGACGTCCATGGATGTTGTTTTTATGGATAAATCAGGTCATTATATATATATATATATATATATATATATATATATATATATATATATATATATATATATATATATATATTGTCCCCTCGCCCTCCGTGGGCCGTCTCTCATCCATCCAAGCTCGGGTCCTCTACCAGAGGCCTGGGAGCTTGAGGGTTCTGCACAGTATCTTGGCTGTTCCTAGGACTGCACTCTTCTGGACCGAGATGTCTGAGGTTTGTCCTGGGATCTGCTGTAGCCACTCTTCCAGTTTGGGGGTTACTGCCCCGAGTGCTCCGATGACCATGGGCACCACTGTTGCCTTCACTTTCCAGGCCTTCTTAAGTTCTTCTTTCAGGCCTTGGTATTTCTCCAGTTTCTCATGTTCCTTTTTCCTGATGTTGCAATCGCTTGGTATTGCGATGTCAACCACAATGGCTTTCCTCTGCTGTTTGTCCATCACCACAATGTCTGGCTGGTTTGTCATTACCATTTTGTCGGTCTGGATCTGGAAGTCCCACAGGATCTTAGCTCGGTTATTCTCTACCACCTTCAGAGATGTTTCCCACCTTGACCTCGGGGCTTCCAGTCTGTACTCCACACAGATGTTCCTGTACACTATACCAGCCACTTGGTTATGACGCTCCTTGTAAGCTTTCCCTGCCAGCATCTTACACCCTGCAGTTATGTGTTGGATTGTCTCAGGGGCCTCTTTGCACAGTCTACACCTGGGGTCTTGTCTTGTATGGTAGATCTGGGCCTCTATTGCTCTGGTGCTCAAGGCCTGCTCCTGTGCAGCTATGATCAGGACCTCTGTGCTGTCTTTCAGTCCAGCCCTTTCTAGTCATTGGTAGGATTTCTCAATATCAGCCACTTCATTTATCGGTCGGTGGTACATCCCATGGAGGGGCTTTTCCTCCCATGATGGTTCCTCCATCACCACATGATCTGTTTTCCACTGCCTGAGACATTATATATATATATATATATATATATATATATATATATATATATTTAGTGCTCATAAACAGAAACAGTTCTCTATATAAGGCTCTCAAGAAGCTCCTCAAACTTTATCCTCATCATTTACCTAAAAGATGAATCGACAAGTGTCTTAATTACAAACCTCATCAGGAGGTGATTCATTACATCACCAGCCTTTTGTCTGGATTTATTTTAGTTAGGAATGAAATGTCAGACTCTGTGTATAAACAGATCATTAGTTTGCTTTTTACCTTCTGATTCTTCATTTCTATAACGTTCTCCTTCCTGTCATAGAATCCAAAATGGCTGCAGAGAAAAGAGAAGACAAAACATCCAGTTTAATGAAAGCAGTCCTTAGTACAGGCTTGGCAGGTAGTTTAACTTCCAAAGTATTTCTGTGGTCATTGGCTGCTGCTTCTTTCATTTTCAGTGAAGTTCTTTTACCTGATTATTTTCAGTATTTGTTTCTTTATTAAGTCACTTAACACCGACCTATGAAAAATTCAAGCCTAAAAAAATGGCTCCTGACTCAAGGTGTGATCCAGTGTTCATAACAGACATCTTAGCAAAGAACCCGTGGTTACTAGCAGCCTCTCACACTTTAGTTTATCTTTGAAAACAAGTATATTTTCCTGAAAGGGTCGTTTGCCAGGGATCCACAGCACGTTGCCCATGTGAGGAAGAGATTTATCAATTTACTACACATGAATGTAAAGACCAGAAAAATCCAAATCTAATTAAATAAATCAAATTCAGTTAAAGAATTCAATTGAGACCACAAATTATTAATTAAAAATGTTATTCTCTCCATCATCATCATCATCATCACCACCACCAAACTGATGTAATGAACATATGATCAGCAGCTGTTTATGAGCATCAGTGGTGGACAAATCATATTTTTATGAATCATATTTTTATATTTAAGTGAGAGAAATATCTGACAAGCACACCTGGACTGCCATGGCGTGATGACGCCATCATCTGGTCCTCCAATCAGCACCAGCTTCTTGATACGTATGAAGCTCCTCCTCCACGCTGGAAAGCAAGGCACAGCTTTATTTTATTATCTCTGCTTATGTTAAGTACAAAGGTGAGAATTGAAGCAACTAATTTGATTACCATTCATGTTGCTGTGACGTCTTTCACCGTTAAGCAGGGGGAGGAAGTTGTTGCCCCACAGGTAGCTGTATCTATGGTGAGGGTCTGCAGAGAAAACACACCCCTGGATGTGACGTAATGAACGGGCTCAGTACCAGTAAATAGTCCCTCTTCACTTCTTACCATTCCAGTAGTTGCAAACTGACAATTGCTGCCCGTATTGGTTGTAGCAAAGCAAAAACACGTCCTTCTTCAGACAGAAAGGAAATGCATACTTCAGATAGCTCGTTTCTGTGGAGGAAGACCAAATTTTTAACCTTTAATGTTTACATATTCTCCATTAATACTTTAAAGCCCAACCCAAGAAAAAATAGGGAGAAAATTCAAATTTATTTATTCTGGAGTCTGGCCCATTAACAAAATGTAAAAGAAAAAAAAAAAAAAAGATTAACAAAAATCATTTTTACATATTTATTGTTTATTATTGTGATGTCAAAACGATTGTAGTGCAGAAGGTGTCCACCAGGGGGCAGAAGACTAGTCTCCAATTGTGCTCAATGGGGTTTTGAACAAAGTTTTTTTTTTTTTTTTACCTTAACGTGATGTTAAAGGTCTCTGAAATTGTATAATGTATGGTACATGCAACATTAAATGGTTAAGTGGGACAACATATCATTCAAACACTTCCGAATATATCATATGAAGAGTTCTGACCTCCGTACTGTCCAGCCAGGGGCGAAGACAGCCCGATGAAAGTGTGCACGTTGTGATTTGGCATGGTGGAGAGAACTCCTCGACAAATTAACCCACCTTTATTAAAAAGGAAAAAAAAGAGAGCGAGAGAAAAGAGATTAGATAAGAAGTTCACAACCACATGTGCTGAGTCTGGTTTTAACCTTTATTTCCGTTTTTTTATTTAAGAGTCTTTTCAGGGCTGTGGCAGATGCATTAGAGTTGTCTGTGTCTTTTGTTGTGTTGAACACTTTGATGAGCAAACTGAAGCTAAAAGCTGCTCGAAACGACCCAGAAGTTACAAACAACCGAAGGGAGTCTGACTGAGGACTGCATGCAGGAGCGATGTATTCCAGCTAAGCAGGAGTATTTACTGACTGACTTATCATGACTCCCCGACTCCAGTCTCTGTGTTAATGTGCTTATACATTTTTCATTTTTATTGACTTCAATGGCTTTCACATGCCATCTTTATCTGAGTAAAAGGAAACACACGCATTCATTACCCTAATGAACGATATAAATGAAGGACGGTACAGTACTGATAGTTGCTGGTTTTGATGTGAAATCTGGTGTTTCTATATTGACTGTATGAGTTTTAAAGTTTTCAAACAAACACTGGTAAGTAGTTGTTGATGCCTTTTAATCTGCAACCTTCTGATGTCAGTGTGTGCTGTTGTCCATGTCATATGTTCTGTTCCTGTATCATGTTATCATGTTGTCTGCGTATTATGTCTTTTTATTGTGTTTTAGTAAAACCATATTGTATTTTACTGTTTTAAGTCAATTTCCCTGCTGTGTGACAACAGATTTAAATTAGTTATTGGCTATATTCTTGCAAATAAATAGTCCAAATAGTCCCTTTTTTTAAATTAATAGGGTGAAATGTGCAGTTTTCAGCATTTAGTGATAAATTAAAACAGTAAACTGCAAATGTGTAGGAACAGAAAGATGAAGAACAAACAATAGTATGCTCTGAAGCGGAACCTAAAGGCAGAGGAATAGAAATACTGTTAATGTGGCCGTGCTTTACCGTGGTCTGACCGTGCTTGGGGGAGATATTTGCATGACATTATGTGGCTGTTTAACTCTTCAACTTCCTGTTCTGTTGTCTGGTAGAAAAGTTTTCAGTGACTATAAAGAATCTTATTAAAAACATGTGTTCATTAACTTATTTTACTATTTTTACTGTAGTATTACCTGTTATCTTAACAACTTCTTTAAAATTAAAATCAACAGATTTTTGTGTTTCTTGTCCTAATAATGGAAATATGCTGGGAGACATTTTTTTTTTATTTATTGCTTTTCTCTTAGTGTGAAAAGTAAAGTTCAGACTTTGTGAGTGGACGTCCAACAACATCTATTTATATTCTACTGCTGAATGTGTGATTAAAAAACCAAAGTGAGAAAATTTCCGGTGACAACAAGTTCCTGTTTCATGCAGTCTGTGAACTGAATGGACCCTCATGTGATGGTAACGCTGTCCTTGCAGTGGGCATGTAGAGACAATATTTATCTGAATAAACTGTTTATCTTGTTAGTTTCTCAGTCACTAGATTTATTCATCAGAGTGGGCTGGTTCTCTGTGGCCCTGATCTGACTGAGAGCTGAGCTCGCCTTGGGTCTGCCTCTGCTCTGCCAGGATAAAATGCCCTTCCTCATGTGGGGAATGGCTCGTAGTGGTCATCCAACCTTTCATCGGAGGCATGATGACCTCTATGACTTGACCCTAACTTTGCTGTATACACAGGATTGTACTCATTTGATGACCTTGTGAAAAGCACAGAAGATGGACGCCACGGGGGTGGTCTTTCATGATCCCCATGATGGTCTTCCTGAAGCTTTCGACCTGCTGCCACATGGATGTCAGACTCTCCCCGTAATCATACAGACTGATCGCAATCACCTCGGTCCCTGGATGCGCCTGGATACAAATAAAAACAAGGACATGAGGAATAAAACTTTCCATCATGAGAAGAGATTCAGTGGAAATCTGGATTTAAAGATTCAATCATTCGGTTGCAAACTGGAGCCTGTTGGCTCCCAGTGTTTGTTATGATCCATCAGCTGTTCATTTCAATCCATTTCAGCCATCATATTGTCAGATTTGGGTAAAGCTGTTTCTGGTTAATCATGTTTCCATTCCTGCTCGCTAGAATGGAAAAAAAATGTTCTAACACTGAAAAGACCAGCTGCTATTTACTCCAGTGATTCTCGGCTGGTGGGTCACAGACCTGTTTTCCTTGGACCTTTACCTGGGCAAAATGCTGCCAGGAGGTAGAACCCTTAGCTCAGTATTTACTGGTAAAGTATTCAGAAGAACCCTGCGATGGACTGGCGACCTGTCCAGGTGAACCTGCCTCTCACCTGCTAAATACTTGGTTAGGCTCCAGCCTCCTGCGACCCGTAACGGATGAAGCGGTACAGATAATGGACGGATGGATGGCAATCAGAAGAAAACTGAACTTTGTTCTTGAATCTTGTTGTTTAATCTTCTTTGACCTCCTCATAGATCCAGCGAGTATTCTCAGCTCATTTTGTTTAACATTTAAAGACAGATTAAAAACAAGCTTTTATTTACTTCTCAGTTGCACTTTCTATGTTCTGCCATTTACAGGAAAACACCAACTAAGACTTAAAAATGGCTGCTACAGAAAGATGGAGGTCCCATGCTAGTTTGATTGAAGGCTAAATAAGTAGTATTTTTTCTGTAAAAATAATTTAAAACGTTCTCATTTGCTACATAAACAATGTCTTTGTCAAGCGTTTCTCTCTTTTCTCTCTGCTCCTCAACCCACCTGCAATACTATACTATGTACAATACGAATTCAGTTGAAGCAATATTACCACCTGTCAAATACTCTACTTACACCTCATTTAGTCCTCCCACAGGACCCATTTCTTGCCTACCTAGACACGATCAGGGCTACTCTCCCTGGGACTTGTTTGAGACGACCTGTGACATTTAGTGTTTATGTGACTGGCAGTCTTACTGTATATTTATTTGCTTTGTGTGTGTCTGAACCTGATTGTTGTTCTTGTCTGTTAATTCACTTCAAAAATGGTAACATAAAATAGTAAAATAAAACTTAATAGGATACACCTCAGCTCATCTCTGTTAGTTTAACAATCACACAGGCTCTACAGTCAAAACAGTCAAAACAGTCGAAACAGTCGAAACAGTTGAAACAGTCGACAGACTTCCTGTGCACTTTGGGGACCCTGTTGGGGGGTTAGGAACCCCAGGTTGAGCACCACTGTTCTAGTAGTGTTACAGCTCATGAAATCTGTCCTTATGAGTAGATAAGAATACAGACACAGGTGAAGCTTCAGGAAATGAGCTTTAAATTTAAAGTAAAGAGTTTTTGTACAAGAGTTAATAATGAATAATCTTAATAATGTGTTAAATATGTCCTCACAGGACAACAACAGTTTAAATTTAGCAAGTGTGCACCCATAGAGTTTTAATGTTTTCCCTCCAGGGTAGAAATGTTAAACAGCTCTATGAGAAGTCCTACCTTGGTAATGAACCCAGACAGCTTCTGTAACTCGTTGGGTCCACTTATTACGCCGTGCACCAGGATGACAGGTTTGTAAGCGTCCATGCAGCCTGCAGCCAGAAGAAGCAGCAGCAGCTGTAGAGTCTTCATCTTCACCAGGTCTCAGGTTCATCAGAACTGGAGGGAGGACCAAGGAGACCAGGTCTGGATCACTACTGAGGGCTGAGTCAAACTGTCTGCAGTGTGTGTTCTTATAAGGCACACACGCCTTGGCTTCCTCCTTTTTTCTGTCTTTTTCTTCTTCTTTATTTGGGTGGTATTTCAGACCACACCCTTATAGACGTCCAACTCATATTATTATACATATTATACACTTTCTATAATAATAATAATAATTTTTACTTCATTTTTGCAATTGGGAAAATCTGTTCTGCATTTAACACATTTCTAGATGTAGGAGCAGTTGGGCAGGCTCAAGGGCCCACAGTAAAAATTAACAATCAAATCAAAACAATAAAATTACCAATCTGTTATAATCGAATCAAATAAAACTTTATTTACATATAGAGCTTTCACATACCAAGAGGGACCCTAAGTGCTGCACAGGTAAAATAATAATACAAAATAAAACATTAAACAACAATAAAATAAACTATAAAAGACAAAAGAGAAAAGATGGTGCAAAGCCTGGCCTAATTATCGTGCATTATCCTGCTGGAATTAACAATTACAAGATGCTACTGTGGTCATAAAGGGATGGACATGGTCAGGAGTACTCAGTACTCGGGTAGGCTGTGGTGGTTAAACCAGGCCACGCTGGTACTGAGGGGTCCAAGGCAACTATTATGCTGTTTCACATAATTTGAGGTTTTATTGCTACACAAACTCACAACCCACATGCAAAAAGATGTTAGGATGTATTTATTTTAATAAGATTACACGTGTTTACATTTTTTGTGTTTTTCATTTAATGTTATTTGCACGTTGTAGCACTTTTTACACATTGTTCAACTTCATCCTTTCTAAAGTGTGTTGTAAATAAAGTTGCAGTAATGTACAATTATAAAAAGACAGAATGTAGAATTTAAAATTTAAGAGTGATGGCTGGGAAATCCTAAAATAAAGACTAAAATGTGGTTCCAGATGATGGATTTCCACTTATCTTTGCGGTCTGAGGCGTGTGGGTCAGCTTTCATAACAGGAGGAAGTAGATAACCCAGACATTTGTTAGTAAGCTGTTGCACAATCATACCTGATTAAAGATGAGACATTTTGAAATGATCTTGTTCTGTCTTGTTGTTTGTAATGTAGACCAGTGGTTCCTGCCTATTTTCCCTTCATGCAACTACCAAAAAGCTGCCCCAGACCATCACACTACCACCACCACATTTTACTGTTGGTATGATGTTCTTCTTCTGAAATGAGGTGTTACTTTTACACCAGATGTAATGGGACACACACCTTCCAGAAAGTTCTACTTTTGTCTCGTCAGTCTTGGGGATCATCAAGATGTTTTCTGGCAAAACTGAAGCGAGCCTTAATGTTCTTTTTGCTCAGCTGTGGTTTTCATCTTGAAATTCTGCCCTGCAGGCCATTTTTGCTCAGTCTCTTTCTTATGGTGGATTCATGAACACTGACCTTAACTGAGGCCTGCAGTTCTTTGGATGTTGCTGTGGGGTCTTTTGTGACCTCTTAGATGAGTCGTTGCTGCACTCTTGGGGTAATTTTGGTTGGCCGGCCACTCCTGGGAAGGTTCAGTACTCTTCCATGTGTTTGCCATTTGTGGATGATGGCTCTCACTGTGGTTCTGAGTGACGTGGAACGTTTGATGCAAACATTGATCAAGTTGCATATGCCACGTGGCTGTTCCTCATCGCGATCCATGACGTCATTAATCGTTCTGAAACATCACGGTTGTTTCACCCGCTTTAGAATTTAAATTCAGTTAAACACAACTGAATGTGAAGCAATCTTCTTGCTTTGTGCTCAAAACAGAACAATGAAACATGTTTACTACATTTTCACAAAGTAAAAATGCTGTATTATTCTTACTTATCCCTCGTGCCTTTGCTGGATTGGCAGATGATTAATCACCTGATGTGGGTGAAACATTTAAAGCTCTCCTAACGGCCGTTTCTTCGCTAAGTCTTGCCTCATTTATCTGAGTGTGTTGTACCGAGCATTTCTGAGAAAGATTTAATTGTCTGGGAAAGGAAGGAAGCAGAAAGTGTCCCAGGTCAGCTGTCTGGGATCACTTCCAGCTCCTGAGAAGAAAAGAGTTAAATGTATGCATTGCATGCAACATTTGGCCTTTTACAATAATACCACAACAATGTGGAGACACCTACGGAAGCATCAGTCCCTTGTGAGAAAATATTCTCCAAGCAGGTCAGGTGAAACCCTCTCAGCCCGAATGCATCTGAGCAGATGGTCTTAATACAGAAGCATCCCTACAAATACTAATGTTTATGTACATGAGCCCCACATACACATACTGACTGGTTAAAATAATATATCCATGCATACAAACATCACTATAAACCAACACAAGAAGTTACAACAGACACATGGAAACATTTCAGTTTATTCAGATCGATATATTGAAAACAGCAGATGTCACCAGATGTTCAAAAGATCGATTCTTTTTCCGGAACAATTGTTCCAAACGATTTGATCTCCCGAACGTTCCATTTCTGCCATCACCAAGAAACGGCTTTATAACCTTTTCCAGACTGATAGACCTAATTTACTTTCTTTCTCATTTGTTCCTGAATTTTTTGGGATCTCGGCGGGATGTCTGGCTTTTGAGGAGCTTTTAGTTTACTTCTTCCTATTATTCACCAGGTTAATAATAATAATAAAAATAATGGATTGGATTTATTTAGCGCTTTTCAAGGCACCCAAAGCGCTTTACATAGTGTATCCATTATTCATCCACTCCTCCACCTTGTACCTGGTGATGGTAAGCTACGTGTGTGGCCACAGCAACATCCATGGGCCACAGCTGCCCTGGGGCAGGCTGACGGAGACATGGCTGCCAGTCTGAGCCTACGGCCTCTCCGACCACCACCGAACATTCATCCACATTCATTCACCAGTGATGCCAACACTGGAGGAAAGGAGGGTTAAGTGTCTTGCCAAGGACACAATGACAGTTGACTGAGGGAGTGGGCGGAGTGGGAATCGAACCTCCAACCTTCCGGTCATTGGACGACCTGCTCTACCGCCTGAGCCACTGCCGCCCCAACTATGGCATATTGCTGCCATCTATCGTTTAGGGTTGCCTCAGTCAAACTATCTTACCGCACAGATACTTCAACATTTTCAAATCCACTTATATATGTTGATCCGATGCAGATGGTCCACCACCTTCTTGGTTTTCTCCCAACCATCCAGCTGCAGCAGTGTTTGTACACTAAAAACTGTCATTCCAGTCGCTCCCAGCTCTCTAAACATCCTCCTTCTTTGGCAGGTATAATTCTTGCAGTCTGTAAGAACATGTTTTACTGTTTTTGCACTTCCACACTCACGTTTTCCATCTGGAGGCTTTCCTATCAGAGCCAGCCCACTCCTGAGTCCACAGCCACCAAGTCTCAACCTAGTTAGAGCCACTGAATCTCTCCGCTTTTCATTAACCTGGTTCTTTGTGGTCGTTATTTTTCTTTGCTCTGCAAAGTATCCTTCCCTTTCTGTCCTCCTCCCATAGCTTTTGCCACTGCTCATGTATGAATCCCGTGATAATTGACATGTACTCTGATGATCTGTATTGTAAATAAAATCCTATACTTTCATCTTGTCTACTTCACTTTGTCAGGTAGGTCCTGTTTAAGTGATTTCTGGTTTGAGAACAGGTGTGGCAGTAATTTACCTGGGCGTGGCTACAGAAACCAAATTCAGGTGTAACAAACCAGTTAAGTTATGTTTTGAGGGGGATTTCTTTCTCCCTTAGTAATAAAAACTTTTGTTTTAAAGCTACATTTTATGTTTACTAGCGTTGTCTTTGACTAATATTTAAATTTGTTTGATAATCTGAAACATTTAAGTGTGAAAAACATTTAAAAAGGTCAGAGGTCAGGAAGGGGTCAAATACTTTTTTCCACCACTGTACACATGTGCAGTACCAGTGAGAATGTCACCAGTGATGTTTTACTTAATCATATTGCACAATTTTGATGGTATTGATTACATGGAAAGGGGAACAATCTGAGTTACATAATGATGTTCTGATAAAAATGTTGACATAAAGCAGATTTCTCAAAAATGCTGCCCACATTACCATTACAAGTATAAATATGAACACATCACCCATGTTTCTTTCTTTTTAACATCTTCCTTTAAGATTTTCTGTTGATCTCCAAATCTTCCTGCTCACGTCCTGCTGATTACTGAGAGTCACAGCAATAAGAAGAATATATTTTTATTTTCAGAGCACTTTACAAGATACATAAAGACCCTTTACATACAAACAAGTAGTAAAAAAAAGTAAAAAGAAAACACAAAGTTAAAATTAGATGAGATTAAACAACAACATCAAAGGAAATGTCAAGTATTAAACATTAAAAGCACTTTATAAAATGTGACTTTGCATACGGATCTGTAGAGTTTCTGAGATTATGGCTAGTATTTTGTAAGCCAGAAGTGGTCCTGATACGGCAGCCACACTAAAATATGTATAAAAAATATGTAACTAAAAACACGAGTGGGATTTTTAACCAGGTCTTCTCCTCAACACCTGCCCTGTCAGGCGGTTCAGCCATTGAGCTTGTCACTAGTTTTGATGCTAAAATGTTAAATATTATGGATGTCATTGCTCCTATTAAGGTAAAAGTTGTCTCTGGAAAGAAAAAGTCTCCATGGAGAAATTCCACACTGGTAAAGCTTGGAAAAGAGAGTGTCAGAAAGCCGAGCGCAGATGGAGAAAAACAAATCTACAGGTTCATTATGACATGTATAAAGAGAAACTTCACTCTTATAATCTACAACTGAAGAATGCAAGAAAGTCCTATTTCTCTGACATTATTAGCAAAAACTATCATAATGCTCGGGTCTTATTCGCTATTGTTGACAGGTTAACAAACCCTCCTGTTTCAATAACACCTGAACTTTATTCCACCAAGGCCTGCAATGAGTTTGTCAAATTTTTCACGGAAAAAATCCACAATATCAGACAAGCCGTTTGTTCATCAACAGCAGGTTCAACAGACATACTGTGTCCATTGAAAACCAGTTTAAGCACCATGACACAGTTTAATCCCATTAACAGTAACGATCTGGGTGACATCTTATGTCAGCTGAACTCCTCCTCTTGCTGCTTGGACATCCTGTCCACAGGTTTCTTCAAAAAGGTCTCAAAGACTCTGGAGCCAGATCTGTTACAGATTGTGAACTTGTCCTTGATTTCTGGCGTCTTCCCAGAACTTTTAAAAACAGCTGTAATCAAACCCCTGCTAAAAGGGACAACCTAGACAAAACACAAATGAGCAACTACGGGCCGATCTCAAATCTTCCTTTTCTAAGTAAGATAACTGAAAAAAACATTTTTTATCAACTAAACGACTTTTTAACACAAACAACTGCTACGATGTCTTCCAGTCAGGTTTTAGACAGCACCACAGCACTGAGATGCTCTGACCAAAGTCACTAATAACATATGTTTGAATACAGACGATGGAAAAATGTCAGTCTTAGTCTTACTGGACCTCAGTGCTGCATTTGATACAGTCGACCACAATATATTAGATAGATAGATAGATAGATAGATAGATAGATAGATAGATAGATAGATAGATAGATAGATAGATAGATAGATAGATAGATAGATAGATAGATAGATAGATAGATAGATAGATAGATAGATAGATAGATAGATAGATAGATAGATAGATAGATAGAAAGGAGTACCTTATCCATCCCAAGCTGGGAAATTTAGGTTATATTACTTAAACGACTGGAGAACTGGGTGGGCCTCTCTGGTACTGCACTACTCTGGTTTAAATCTTATTTAGAGAATAGAAAGTAATTTGTGTCAATAGGTAATTTTACATCTGAGCAGACAAAAATTACATGTGGAGTTCCCCAAGGTTCCATCCTGGGGCCTCTTCTGTTTAACATCTACATGCTCCCACTGGCACAGGTCATGAGGAAAAACAAAATTAGTTACCATAGCTACGCAGATGACACACAGATATATATTACAATGTCACCAGGAGATCGAGGCCCCGTACAGGCTCTTGGTAAATGCATTAAGGAGATTAATGACTGGATGTGTCTGAACTTTCTCCAGTTAAAGAAAAACAAAACTGAGGTGATGGTCTTTGGTGCGAAAGAGAAACGATTAAAGGTCACCACAGAGCTTCAGTCTATACACCTAAAAACCACCAACCAGGCCAGAAATCTGGGTGTACTGATGGACTCAGACCTTAACTTTGAAAAACACATTAAGGGAATTACAAAATCAGCCTACTATCATCTTAAGAATATATCAAGGGTAAAAGATGTGATGTCTCAGCAGGACCTGGAAAAACTAGTCCAGCTTCCATCTTTAGTCGGCTTGATTATTGTAACGGTGTTTTTACAGGTTCTACCTAAAACATCAATTAGACACCTGCAGCTGATTCAGAACTCTGCTGCTCGAGTCCTCACTAAGACCAAGAAAGTGGACCACATCTGTCCAGCTCTGAGGTCTTTACACTGGCTGCCAGTCCGTCAGAGGATAGACTTTAAAGTTCTGCTGCTGGTCTATAAAGCTCTGAACGGTTTAGGACCAAAATACATCGGTGACCTCTTGACCCAGGATGAACCTTCCAGAATCCTCAGGTCATCTGGTTCCAGTTTCTTATCAGTTCCCAGAGTCAGAACCAGACATGGAGAAGCTGCATTCAGCAGATCAGCTGAAACACTCAGTTTATTTAAATCAAGGTTAAAGACCCACCTGTTCTCTGCTGCATTTCAATAGTTTTTATTTAGAAGTCAAAATCTACATCTGGTTCTTTTAAGATTGTCTTTACTTTATTTCTTGCATTTTATCTATTTCATTGTCGCATATTCCTTCTGCTTTTATTTCCTTAGTTGCATTTCTTTGAATCTTTATTAATATTTTTTAATTTTATTTTCTTTAATGCACTTGTCTGCACCCTGCTGTAATGATTTATGTGAAGCACTTTGAATTGTCTTGTACATGAGATGTGCTATACAAATAAATTTGCCTTTGCCTTTGCCTTTGCCACACTCACATTTAGTCAACGGTGTCAAGGCCAAATTTGGGCCAGACATTTTTTGCTAAGTGGTTCCAACGAGGAGGATGAAGGAAGTTGGCGTCTGAGGACTGGCTTTGGGATGGAGTGTTGGGTGGAAGAGTTCTGTAAGTTAGGAGGACATGTGGTTGTGGAGTGCTTTGGAAGTGAGGAGGAGGACTTTAAACTGGATACACTGAGGGATGGGAGGCCAGTGGAGGTTAAGAACAGGAATGACGTGGTCTCAGATGCGAGATGGGTAAGAAGACGTGCAGCTGAGTTCTGGATGTACTGAAGTTTGTTGAGGAGTTTGGAGGGTGAACCATATAGGAGGCATTTGCAGTAATCCAGTCTTGAGGTGATAAAGCATCACAGTGCTAAAGTTAGCTTCCGATTCACCATATGTGTAAAAATCTGATTTTTCAGATTTTTTTTAACCCAGACCACAATAGACGAGGTCTTGATCAAAAACTAAAATTTTTGGACTCTAGATGGTAATATTGTATAACTTTTCACCTTTCTACAGTTTTTGAAAATGCAAATTAGGCTCATTTTATTCAAGAGATTTGAAGAGTCAAAGTCATGTAGTTTTTTACCAGGATCTGGTATAATATGGTCTAGATACCAAAAATGTCATAAAATCATTCTAATTTCCACTATTTTCACCATTAACGGACTCAGGTTACGTTTAAGTTGCAGAGTTTTTGATTATTTGTCATCTTTGGGACTGCGCTATTCGTCTGAAGCGTTTATTATATTATTGTTGTTCCTCAAATGACCACACGGGGGCAGTAAGCCCCGTCGCCGCTGATGCAGCCGCGCTCTTGATTGGCTGTTTTTGTGTGACGTATTTCCGTTTGTATCGTTCAGCGTGCGTTAACTTAAGCTAGGTTAAGCAAAAGTTATTCGTTTATATTTGCTTATGTTGTGTTTCTGGACTAATAAAGCCACAAATAAATACGTTTTCATGGCTACGGATGGATGCTCGTATCCGTTACGGGTTTTTACAGAGAACCTGTGACATATAACGCAGGCTAACAGCTAATTTGTAGCTGAAGTAAGTTGAAGCTGCTAAGTTTAGCCTGCTACTTTCATCACAACAGCAGCGTGTTTGAGTGTTTTGAAAAGCGGTAAGTGAAGCTGGGAATTGCTTTTGTTTTTAAGACAAAGCATCGTGAAGACCTCAGAAATGGGCTGATACGATCTTTTCTGGTCTCTGTGGCGGTATTCTGGATCAGCTGCTGCTGTCTGGTGTATAAGATCAGTAAATTGACTGTTGCAATGATTAAATTTAGTACAGATATATGCAATGACCAGCTTTTTCTTAGTTGATCTAAAACATCATGTAAGATCTATTAAAATGTCTGCTCTTTGCTATTGATTGAGTTTAATGCTAAAAATGAAAGCAGAGTTTCCATTTGAATCAGTCCCTTGACAGATATTTAACTTTATCAGTAACTGGTTATCCGAAGCCTCTCTATAATTTGCCTTTTAGTTGCTGAATTGAAGAAAACTTCAGTTTTCAGTTCTTTAATATAGCTGTAAGTATAATTATGTGGTCAGCTGGTGTCCATTTTGGTTTAATCCTTGTCTGATCAGGTTAATAGATGAACTGATCAGTGAATGGAGAGAAATTGTCAAAAGTATTGCTTAAAACGTAATCTGCCACTAACAAGTGCCATTCATTTGTTCTCTACCTATTTTATGTGCAGCTTTAGTGTCAGAAACAAAAAAAAGTAAAATAATAGGAGACTCAGTTATGGGTCTGTGTTTATTACTGAGGTCATAGTTATTGTGAAGATCTGGACTACTTTATGTTTGAAAATGTTATTCATATTTTGTCTATAGATAGCTGAAATGTTGTGTAGTTACCAGTTGACCTTTTAAAGAATGAAACCTCTCAGTGTTGGGTTGAAACTACTTCATATTCTCCACCTGGACTGCAGGTAAGCTTGTTTTTGTGCTTTGGCTGCCCCACCGACAGGCACCATGGCCAGTCTGGAGCAGTGGGTGAACGACCGTCTCCACGACATCCTCGGCTTGAGTGACAGATACGTGTCTCAGTTCATGATTGGAATTGCTCGGAAGTCGTTGAGTCCTGAGGACTTTGTGAGTCGTCTTGAGCAGACGGGCACGATCGACATCGACCAGAGCGTGGCTGCTTTTGCGAAGGAGCTCTTTGAAAAGGTAAATTTGATGAAATTGAATCTGCGCTCCCCTGTGAGGAAATTTAAACAGTTGTTTGCTTTTATTTTTGGTTTGGGGTGTGAAACAGTACCAAGTCATCGTTGTGTGTTGTAGATTCCTCGTAAGGAGGTGGTAGAGAAACCGTCCCGAGCGATAGAACGGCAAGCCATAGAAATGGAGAGGAAGAATCGGACATACACGTTACTGGAGGACAGCGACAGCGGCGAAGAGGTGGTGAAGGAGAAGCAGAAGGGGAAGAAGAAAAGCAAAGACAAGGACAGAGGAAGCAAGAGGAAGCACATCAGACAGAAGAAAGGCAGCGAGTCTTCCAGTGAGGATGAAGAGCCTGCAAGGTAATCCACTGATTTTTATTGATGAATCTGTTTATTCATGTTTCAGTCCCACATAAAAAGCTTAAAATGACACAACAGACATATTCACATAACTGGCCAGCCCCAGAATGTAGTTTTTAAACTCTTCTACCTGAATGTGTCCAAGCTTATAATAATAAAAACAACATTTTATTTATCAGCATCTCACATGATGGGAAGTATTGTTAAAATTAAAACATTCATAGAGAAAACACAGATAAAATTCCATAAAACTGAACCGGTGGGTTTGCAGATGTGAATGTGAGCAGAGATGTTGATGCAGGAATTCGCTCCAAAGCAGCTAAAAGACAAATCCAATCTTCCTCAAGCCAGCTAAGAAAAGGTTTTTCCCTGCAATGTAGCCTCCATGTGGCCTAAACCAAACGTAACAGCATTACTTAAACATGCAGGGCTTAAAGTATTCCATGACACCATGACAGATAACTGGCATGCAGGAGATTATGGCGGGAAAATAGACAGTTAACTAATCACAAGTTAAGCAGGGCCTTGAAAAGACTTGGTTGAGAGATCCAGCGGGACCTTAGACCGATGCTAGACCACGCATACGCGTGGAAATCTTGTACATTAGTTAGACTCTGGTGTATTTTTATTTAATATCAGGAGGAACGCTGGCCAAGAGAACCATATGTCTGTCATGAAAGAAGAAGAGGAGGAGGAAGAGTGGGAGAAGGAGGAGAGAGAGCGACTGCAAGACATCGAGGAACGAGATGCGTTCGCCCAGCGAGTGAGGGAGAAAGATAAAGACAAGACCCGAAACATAGCCGAGAGGACGGACAAAAAGGTGAAAGATGATAGATTCAGATTTTATCTTTTCCACATCTTGAAGGTAAAAACTTCATCTGTGTTTTTTTTCTTCAGGCTTACGAGGAAGCTCAGAAGAGACTGAAGATGGCTGAAGATGACCAGAAGAACATGGTAGGTCACCATCCTTCAGACCTAAAAAAGCAACAGAAGGAAAGTGTGACAAAGTTTTCTCTCTCTGATCGTAGCTGCCGGAGTTGAGGAAGCGTTCCCGTTGGGATTATCTGAAGAAGAGAGAGGAGGAGAAGCTGGAGGACCTGGAAGCAGAGATCATAGACGACGAGTATCTTTTCTCCACAGAAGAGCTGACTGAGAGGGAGAAGAAGGACCTGGACTATAAACGCACCCTCAGGGACCTGGCCAAGGAGTACAAAAAGGCTGGGGCCAAGGAGCAAGAAGAGAGGAAGAACAGATACTACATGCCGGAAGAAAAGAGAAGGAAGGTAAGGAGGAGTGATGTCGCTTAAACAAAAGGAAGTGCAGTCAGATCGGCCCTTTAACCACCTCTCCCTGCTGATCAGGAGGTGCCCCAGAAGGACCTGGAGCTCGAAGAAACACCGATGGAGGTGGGAGGAGAGCAGGGCCGCTGGGAGGAGGAGAGGCTGAAGACGGCCTCCCTCAGCTTCGGAGCGAAGAAGGAGCGGGAGCAGGGGATGAGGCAGGAGCAGGAGAAGTACCAGCTGGTCCTGGAGGAGGAGGAGATGATCGACTTCGTCAGCACGGCCATTACCATGAAGGGAACTCGATCCGAGAAGGTTGGGTCCTTCAGAGGATTGTTCTGGTTTATCAAACGTCTGGTCTTTCCTCAGCCTTCACTCTCTGGGCTCTGAGAGTTTTTAATTCTGTCTTTATACACCACAAGAAGGAATATTTACCATCTCTGTTTGTTTCAGCAAGATTTCTGGGAATTATTTTTTTATTTAAACTTACTTTAACCTTTAAAACTTCACTCCTGAGTGGTGCGTCTTCGATCTTGTCTCAGGAGCGGTCGTGTGTAACTGTGGGGTGAATCGTGATGCATAGCTCACACTTTAGATAATCTACAGAAGTCTTCCAGCCATTTAAGCGCCGTTTCCACCAATGGGGTGCAGGGTGGAGCCGTTGGGATACATTTTTTACATTTCCACACATGTAAACTGGGCAGGGAGCCCTAATATCCCACCCATCCGACTTTGTGGGGAGCTCGACGTAATCTTGGAGCTCGACACACTGCAGTCCATAGACTGGATGAAGAAAAGCCACGTGGCCACAAAAAAAAAACAAAAAACAGAACTTATCAATTCCAAGTGGTATCAGCTAACTTGGGCACTTTTTTGCTGTGAGGAGCAAAACGCTGGCATCTCGAGGCTTCGTTAGTGCATCCATCTCTGAGGTGGAACGTGTTCTTACAAAGAACTTAGTAAATATTTATTATCCTCCAAACCCAAAGACTTTAATAGAGCTTTAACTTTTTGTTTTAAACACCACATCTACCGCATCTCAGACCAACATTAACTTTCCACAATGTGCCACTAGATGGCAGTGTCGCATGTCGTCAGAGCAGAACCAGAGCTGGTTCCAGTCGGTCTGATTTGGGTCCAGTCTTTTCCTGAGGCCTGGTTCACCAAACTCAGATAAGGGATTAAGCTTGAATAACCTGGTTTCATTAAAGCATGAACACATCAGTTACCATGGAGATTTATTCTGTGCTCCAGACCAGTCCCAGTCAGGTCTAAGTACCGTTACAGTTTAAAACTATTTAATCCATCTTTTCATCCAGTCTAATGTCCATCGCGTCACTTTCTGGTTGCATTCTCATTAACAGTTTTTCCTTTTTTTTTTAACAAGTACTGAGCATAGAGACCCGCCTCTTACCTCTGGTGTCAGTAGAGGGAGGAAATGTCATCCTCCACACAAACCCTCAGACTCGCGGTGCCAACAGAAGCTTAATATAACAACTTAACATGATCATAACAGCATCGTTTAACATCTGTTAGATTTATAACTGCTATGCAACACTGCACTGTCTGTTTTTTCCCACAATCCGTCTTGTGGTTGCGTTAACTGAGAACACTACAAGATAAAATTATTTCATTCTTCATAAGCCTCCAACACTAGTTGTTACTCACTTGAGTATTGTTCTACTTCACAGGGTAAAGTAGAGCTAGGGATGCACGATAACCACTTTTTAAACCGACACGATAACCGACTTTCAGCTACTAAAGGCCGATACTGATTAGACGCATTGCTTACTGATACAAAAATAAAAAGCTCCTTGAACTGATGCAAATACACGCTTTGGGATTCCAAACTAAAAACGTGCATCTGAGAAGTTAAAAAACAGAAAATGAATGCACTGATGCAAGTTAGATTAAAACATTTCTACCATTTCTAAACACAATCTGGAAAAGTGCATTCTTAAAAATAATAGTGTGCTGACACAACGACTTGTCCATGTAAACAAACGGAAAACTGCATTTCATCCTGTGGAATCCATAGTAACAAAAACATTTATCTACCCTTCTACCTCTGGATGGATCAGGGGAAGATTGTTTTAATGAAAAGCAGCATCTCTGCTTTCTCGCTGCTTTTCGACTGTTTCTTTCCTCGGCCATCACGTGTCCAGCAGCAGGAAACGAGCGCTCACCGTCGACGCTGGCGCAAGGCGCAGACCGATGTTTAAGTTTACCTTTTTTGCGTCTTTAGCAGCCCGAGCGTCCTCATACACTTTCAAACCTCCGTCGAAACGATGATTATGTTTCACGTGACTGATCAGGTTTGTAGTATTGAAGCTCGTTCTTCTTTTCCCTCCTCGTGGAACTTGTTTGGAACAGTTATTACAAATAACCAGCAGCTGTCTTCTTCGGACACTTTGAAGAATTCCCACGCTGCCGACACCGTGGTCTCTGTTGTCAAACGTGAGCATGCTGGTGGTGCATTCACGGGGTGATGGAAATTCTCCATTCCCACGTTTGCTAGTTGTGCTTCCGGCCTTTTCAAGTTCACACTTGTATTGTTTATGTGTAACATGTCGTAAATACACTGGATGCCGGTTTAAGTCAGTAACTCAGTCAGTTTATTGGTTAGATAACAAATTTTAAAACTACCAAAACTATGAGCGAGTTTTAAGGAGTTTTCTTCCAACATGACGGGTCATTCTTACATTTTTCCAGTCAGAAAGATTTTCTCTTTTTATGCCAACGTCACATGAACGCAGCATTCCCTGTGATTCCTTCAGGTCGCATAGTAAAAGCGGAGCACTGCAGTGCTCACAAAATATGTTATTGGGGCAAGACTTTATGATAACGGACTTATCGGACCTCACAGACTTCTGAAGACGGCCGTGAACGTGGACTCAGTAGGATTACTGACACCTGGTTTGACTCAGTTGCTCTTCCTCCGTCTGGTTTGGTGTATGTGAGCCCCACTGTCGTCTCTTATCCTGAATAACTTCATCCTACTTTTCTGCTGCCTCTGCAGGATACAGTACAGAACTTTCTGGGAGAAAGGAACACAAACACAGACTGGCACCAGTTCTTCAGCCTAAAGGGGAAGCACCAGACAATTTAATCTGTTTCCTTTACATTAGTGAGAAAAATCGCAGTGGCCTTTAAGTGATTGAAGTTGTTAGCTAATAAGATGTTAGGAAACCTAAAATTCCTCCTCCTCACTCTGCAAATGGGAACTCAAACCCCTCGGCTAAATTCACACGGTCTCTCACATCATTCACCACCTTCCTTCTTCTTTCAGGAGCAGGAGGCGCCGGCTCTGTCTCAGGCGGAGCTGAAGAAGCAGAGCATACAGGAGGTCCGACGCAGCCTGCCCATCTTTCCCTACAGAGACGACCTGCTGGCCGCCATCCACGAGCACCAGATCCTGGTCATCGAAGGGGAAACGGGGTCAGGGAAGACCACCCAGATCCCACAGTACCTCTTGGAGGACGTGAGTCAGGATCTCATGATGGGAACAGAACCGCTGACATGTCTTTAAAGAACAGAGAAGGTTTATTTAGCAGAACTTCAAAACAGTAATAAGTTAAGACATAAATAAATAAATTCTAACAAAGAATAATAAACACATTCTGAAATTCATTTTGGGGATTAATAAATTTATTAATACATAATCTATTTTATTTTAAACTGCTCTAGAGCAGGGCATTATTGGGCTTGGCTGTTGATAAGCCCTCCGTGTGTATACACACACACACACATATATATATATATCTATATATATCAGCCTATTTTCTGATTTATTGTTTATGAAACAACATTTAAGCAGGAAAACAGACTTAAAGCCACAATATGATGCCAAGCAAGGTTAGCTTGTTAATGTGTGAAGCTTTACTGGCTCCTTCCTCAGGGCTACACTAACGGAGGCATGAAGATCGGCTGCACGCAGCCTCGCAGGGTGGCAGCCATGTCGGTGGCGGCCAGAGTGGCGGAGGAGATGAGCGTCAAGCTTGGCAACGAGGTGCGTTTGGCTCATCTGGCGTGAAGAATGAAAATCTTTAGTATTTTTCTGATATCTTGAACTGTTGCTCCATGCAGGTGGGATACAGCATTCGTTTTGAGGACTGCACGTCAGAGAGAACTGTGCTGAAGTACATGACGGATGGCATGTTGCTACGAGAGTTTCTCACCGAGCCCGACCTGGCCAGCTACAGGTAGCACAACTTACTGGTCAAAGTTGTTTTTACGCAAATAACAAGTTACAGGTTCAGCCTTTAAGTGAGATAACAAACAGTAAGCTGGTACTGTAACACATTTCCCTGCTGGCTGCTCCTTCAGACTGGCCTGAATGTTCAGTGGTGAGTTTAACCTTTCTGTCCCTGCAGTGTGATCATCATAGATGAAGCCCACGAGCGAACACTCCACACAGACATCCTGTTTGGCCTGATAAAAGACATCGCCAGGTTCAGATCGGACCTGAAGGTGTTGGTGGCGAGCGCCACTCTGGACACGGAGCGCTTCTCCAGCTTCTTTGACGACGCTCCTGTTTTCAGGATTCCTGGCAGGAGGTTCCCTGTAGACATTTTCTACACCAAAGTAAGACTATTGATTGATTTCATTTGCTGGGAGAGACGAGAAAGATGAACTTTATAAGTCTAAATTTGGATGTTGTTTTGTGTGTGTTGTCAGGCTCCGGAGGCAGACTACCTGGAAGCATGTGTGGTATCGGTGCTGCAGATCCACGTCACACAGCCTCCTGGAGATATTCTGGTCTTCCTCACTGGACAGGTACCGTTCACATCAAACAGTGTGTTTCCCTGCAAGATACACACACACATCCCACTCCTTAAAGACCATTTATGCTCAATGCCAGGGGGTCAAACTCATTTCAGTTCAGTGAACTTCAGTGAACATAGTGTGTGTGTGTGTGTGTGTGTGTGTGTGTGTGTGTATATATATATATATATATATATATATATATATATATATATATATATATATATATATATATATATATATATATATATATATAAAGTCTTCATTCATTCCTATGAAATGGCCGTTTTGCCCTTTCTAATGCAGCTTCCCTCTAGAATAAATAAAGTACTTTTCATTTTATTTTATTGGTTTCAGTCATGGCCGATCTCACTAAAAAGCAACTCATGAGTCAGATTAGTTGGGATTTAGATCAAGTGAACTGAAGAATATGTGTAACAGCAAATCTCTTTATACTCTAAATATTCTCTAGAACGAAGTGCACTGTGTTTGTTAGAGTCATTAAAATTTGAGATGACGTCCAAGAATAAAGGCAGCAGCTTTGTGATATAAAACTGCCGCAGTGACCTTGGAGCTCTGACGTTGTTGTTGTTTGTTTGAATGTTTTTTTTCTGGCAGGAGGAGATCGAAGCGTGCTGCGAGCTGCTCCAGGAGAGGTGCCGGCGGCTCGGATCAAAGATAGCCGAGCTGCTGGTCCTTCCCATCTACGCCAACCTGCCATCTGACATGCAGGCAAAGATCTTCAGTCCTACTCCTCCTGGAGCCCGGAAGGTGAGTCATATTTCTCTGAAGCTGTTATTGTTTCCCCAACACGATCACCTCACATGTAGTAGGTCACTGAAGGTCTGACATCGCAACCTGGCCAGTAGAGAAAGGTTGATTTTAAGCTATTATAAGTAGTTATAACAGGTAGTTGATGAAGGTAACAAAGCCAGTTCATATGTATTGTGTCTGTTTGATGCTAGAGCCTTAATTTCACAGCATCCTTGTTTCCTCCTTTTCAACCAGGTGGTGGTGGCGACCAACATTGCAGAGACGTCACTTACCATAGACGGGATCATCTACGTCATCGATCCAGGCTTCTGCAAGCAGAAAAGCTACAACGCCCGGACAGGCATGGAGTCGCTCATTGTTACGCCCTGCTCGCGGGTAACTGCTTCTTTTTCACGTTTAACCAGCAACACATCTGTCTCCAAAAGTCAAGGCTGCCGTAATTCATTTAACTCTAAACTTAGTCTAAAACAGGCTCAAGTTGGAAAATATCCCAGTTTTTTTAAAAGTTTTACCTAAAAATTAAGTAACAGAGAAAAATGGAAAGAAGTTTAAACTTTTTTTAGATTAGCTTGTTATAAATCTCCATTATAAGGAAATACAGTACTTGCAGTTCCATGTGGAAAAGGTTAACAGTTCATTTTATATCTGCGTAGCTAAAAGTTAGCTAGCTAGCTAACCTATTTCATAACAAAGGTCTCGGTCCACTCCGGATTCTGGATTTTCCACTGCAGTCAAAACTAAAGCGCAGTAACCAGAAACAGCTCAGATCGGTCAGGCCCTCCAGGAATTAGTGATGTTTTAATCCCAACGACTAATATGAATTCAGTCAGGTGTCTGTTCTGCACGTCCTTGTAGTTATATCCAAACACTGCAGCTTTGACCTATCACAGCTCTCCTCCACGTTACCTGATACACATACTGAACGTCATTAAATTTACTTTCTGACTACTAACGTGCATACGTGCACGTCGTCTCTGTCGTCTGAAATCACTGTGATGCACGTGCAGGACACTGTCCCAGTCTGCTTATTTCAATAAACAATGTTGAAGTTTGACTAATATTTTACATAAATTTCAGATGCTTTTGTAAGACAAAAAACTGCAACTTTTCACAAAACGCGCCACCGAATCAGAGCGAAGTCCTGGAGGCACCGATACTTCCCCCAAGTGGCAGCAAAAGCCACTTGGGGATGGTAGATGGTACATGATTCATGCATCTTATCACGTACTAATATGTCATTCTGAAACTTGTTTAGCTACTTTAATTAGATATTTTTAGATATATGGATGCGTTCCAGGTTGGGACTGAGCCTTTTCCTGCACCGGAGGAGGACCTTGTGGACCAACGAACTGGAGATTTGTCAGCAGGAATAGGGCGCTGGTCCGGTCTGTTGTGGTGAAGAAGCTGAGCTGAAAGGCAAAGCTCTCGTTTCCCCGTCTATCTCTGCTCCAACCCTCACCTGTAGAGATTTGTGTAGAAACTGAAAGAATCTGGAATGAGCTGGTCCTGACGGATCGGGTGAGGAGTTTATACATCTGGAGGAGCCAGTCGTTCTCCGTTTCATAAGAAGTCAGCTGAGGCGTTTCTGCATCTGATTAAATCGACTCCTGGCCACCTGACCTTGGAGGTTTTCTAGGAATATTCTTCTAGGGGCAGAGCCAGGTTTCCCTGGAGGGATAATATATCTCTTCTGAACTTTGTTCGGTAGCTACTGTTGTAAAGTGTTTTATAAATAAAGTTGTCTTGGCTTCTGGCCTGAATTCCTCCAGGAGGAGCTGGAGAGGGATGTAAGAAAAGAATGAATAAATGAATGGATATATGATAAAGGCCAGTAACTGGTAGTTTTGATACTTACATGACGTCATTCTCTGTTATACAAATCTGTTTGTTGGTGAAACACAGCTGACTTCTATCACCACAGCTCTGACGTTTACAGCATTATAATTCCCCTTCAGGTACTGAACTGGGTGGTGTTGGTATCGGCCACTCTTTAGTGGGACTAAATCTTCTAAACATTTGTTTTTGGTTGCAGTTTGTGTTACAAGCAGAATTGTGTTTTAACTCTTTATATTTGAACAAGCGTGGCTTCTTTAGGAAGGAGTCTGTCTGAAACCTCCAGGGTTTAAATGAACGTCTATTGTTGTGCTTCTTTGTTTCATCAGACTTGGCAGGGTTGAAGTTACATTTTCCAACAGGTCAAATAACACGCCTGTCCCTGACTCATTGTTATGAGGCTACACTAGTTTATTTCGTGCTGAAGGACAAAACTGTTTGCAGAGCTGTACATAACAAGAAATCGGGGTTTATAGAGAGACTTAATGGCAGAGTTTACTCAGCAGGAAGGAATGGTGCTCACCTCTCTGCAGACTGAATTTCATGACTGAATTTATGACTGCAGGAGCTAAACAAACCTTCAGCTGGCCAGAAAACGGTTGGTTAAGGAGTTTGCCTCGAGATAAAGAGCATGAATCTGAACCTCCGCTTGACTACAGCCCCCCGTTTCTCCACTTCAAGCAAACCACACAAACAAGGAGTCGTATGAAAGCAGAGACTCTGCTGGAAGATGTCTGTCTCATCGCTGTGGGACAAAACAGACGCTCATAAATCATGTCTTGCTTTTCTGCTGCAAAGATTTTATTCCAGTTGTTTTAGCTGCCTTAAATCACTCCTTGATCTTCTGTATGTTTCCGTCAGGCTTCAGCCAACCAGAGAGCAGGTCGTGCAGGCAGAGTGGCTGCTGGGAAATGTTTCCGGCTTTACACGGCCTGGGCCTTCAAACACGAGATGGAGGAGACGACCGTCCCCGAGATTCAGAGGACCAACCTGGGAAACGTTGTCCTGCTTTTGAAGAGCTTAGGTGAGGAGGGATGCCATCGATGCGGTTATGTTTGATTTGTGCTGTTTGAATCTAAATCAGTGGTATCTGGTGGTTTGTTTTTTTCTGTTCAGGCATCAATGACCTCATCCACTTCGACTTCATGGACCCCCCTCCTCATGAGACTCTGGTGTTGGCGCTGGAGCAGCTCTACGCCCTGGGAGCACTCAACCATCTGGGGGAGCTCACTAAGGTTCCAACTCAGTGTTTGTATAACCATACAAACTTTATTTATAAAGCACTTTAAAACAACCACAGCTGAACAGAGAGATGCACACGGATACAAAAACAGTGCAGCTACAGACCGTTTGAAAGGGTCTCTGAATCCACACATGCAGCAAAAAACTCGGTCGCACCAGTGAGTGTAACATTTCACGGGTCAGGATGAAGATTTTTACTTCCCCGTACGTCTGTCTGTATATTCTATTTCTTTCCCCGTTTACTGGAGCTCTTTAAGCTTCCAGTACGACAAAGAACAAGTCAAACATGTCAGGAATCAGAAAAATTAGCTTATTTAAAGTTTTTTTTTTGTTCAGATAAATGCGGTTCTGTAAAATCTGCATGTCCCCAATTCCTGCCCAAAGACTGCTGGGTACGGTGGAATTTATTCATATATGGATGTGATCTGCTCCACCAGTTTGAGAGTTTTCATGTTTCCTGAGCCGAATGAACAAGAAAAGCTGGATGAGAGCTGCAGCCCTCCGCCTGTGTGATGCCTCCTCGGGTCTGAGAGGCCGGCAGAAACACCGACCATGTCCAAAAAGTTTAGAAGTTAAACCCTCTCAGCTCTAGGAAAATGAACAAGTTGCACCTGTTTCTACTGTAGATTAAAAAAAAAATATTTATGGTCATCATAGAACAGTTTAAAGGCTAAATCAGTTCAAGTCAACTCATCGTGATCCAGTCAGTATCCACGCAGCCAGCTGATAAAACCAGCCTGGAATCTTGACTTTGATTCAGTCCTCCATGGGGCTGGGTGATATGACCTCAGATCAAGATCACGACTGATTGACAATGTTACCTCGGTTACAGTTTTTTATTTTTTTATTATTTATTATTTTAGTATGGTTTGATTTTTAGCCATCTGATAATAGAAGAGCCGATGTTGATTTTATAGTAAGAGAAAAGAATCCCACACAGTTTAACTCTATATGGTCATTTTATTGAGTGCATCATGGGACATCCCTCAGCGGTCTAAGTCTTTAGCAGCATGACTGGGGGATGGTTGGCACTAGAACGGCTGAAGTGAAACATGCATATCTAATAACTCTGTCCAGTAAAATCATAAAGCCTTGCTGGTCCCGGACTTTCCCTAAAACTACATGCATTTTCATTAAAACTAGTTTTAACATCTGGTATGTAAAGAACAGAGGGGATAAGATCATTTCTGCCTATTTCAGCTGCAGGTGGTCATTCTGACCGCACAGGTAGATTCCTGATCTAGGTCCAATAATGTGGAAGTATTCTGGAAATGTTGGTATGCAGAGATGGACCGATTGTGGGAATAAATGTCCACATCGTTAGGAAGTGCTCTGAATCCCTAACAGCTCAAAGGGGACGTTGCAGAGGAGCGTCTAGCAGAGTTTCTGTATGGAAACATCCAGCAGGGCAGCTGGAACAACACAGTCCAAAGCTGTCTGAGGCAACCCTTAGCATGTAATCAAATGTGTTCCTGAGAGTGGAGCTGGGAAAAAATCTGGGTTTAAAGTTCAGTGTACCAGTGCAACCAAAGCAAAATGTTACTGTGGAGTCCAGTAAAGTTCCAGTAAGTCTTTTTTAACCATTAAAAGCTGTAAGGTCTCACCACCTGCTGCATCAGTGAGCACATCTTTACAGATTCTCAGAAGACACATAAGTGAGCTGGAGAGCTAATTTTTCTCATCTGAAGCAGCTGGAAACAATTATCACAAGTTCAAGCAGGTTTATGTGAGATTAGTACAGATCGGTGGCCTTTCTGTCCAATCCTGTCCTCTTAATTCACCAAAGATCTGAAAACAGTGTCATTTCCAGCATAAAACACCAGAGAGTGAATTATTCCTCCTCCTGCTTCTCCATTTTAACCCCAGCAGAAACATAAGATCAGACTCTGTTATTCCTTCACTCCTTTCCACTCCTCTGTTTGCATATTTGCATGCTGCTTCTGACACGCCTGAAGCCGTGATGCTGCTTTATGAGGCTGGAGTTTCCAGATCTGACTAGTCTGGTTGAATGAGTGATTACTAAGATAAGAATGTTTCCAGGTGGTTTATGTAAATGATTGTTAATAACAGAATATTTAACTTTATTTAGGTTCAACAAGCTGCAAACGAACAGTGCTGCTTAATGTATAAACTGTATGCAGCGCATTTCTCTGCAGATTAACATCTGTGCTTCAGTTTTTTGCCTGGGGGACACTTCAGTGTGTTTATGGGGATCAAACCGACCTAAGGCTGGTCTGATGGCTGCTTCTTGAGCCTTTGATTGACCTTTGACCTGTCTGTGTGTGTTCAGCTGGGTCGGAGGATGGCCGAGTTACCGGTAGATCCCATGCTCAGCAAGATGATCCTGGCCTCTGAACAGTGAGTCTCCGCTCTCATCATTTCTGTACACGAGTCTTCAGTAAGAACAGCTTACAAACCAATTAATCATGATTAATCACCATTCGCGACTATGCCTGAAGTCTGCCTGGTTTTACTGTGTTGAAGAGCAAACAAATGCTTTTTTTCCACTTTTTTTTTTTACATTAGATGATCTCTTTAGTTGTAATAACCAGTTTAATATTATTAAATCAAAGACCTACAATCATCAAAACTTTTCTAGACCCGCCCCTGCATATCTGAAGTATAAATCCTTTCTACCACCTGTCAGCTACTTTATTAGAGAGGAGAGCTTCTCTCTCTACATTAATGCCCCTGAGTGATCAGACCAGACGACCAGAGCAGGGACGTGAAAACTGCGTGAAAAGTTTTTTTTGGTCTTTGTTTTTTGTGGGGAAACGTGCAGGTGTTGAACCCCCACAACAATAAAATCTGGATGCATCATCTCTGCAGAGTTGATGCCCTCAAATCCATGCACGGGCCAGTCAGCTCACTTTTTCCACGCTGGCTCTAGAACCCTCCATATCTCGCTGTCATCCATGACGGGTGCTGCGCATGCGTTAAAAATTTTAACCCAGTTAATTGAGAAATTAGTTACCGCTGTTAACACGTTATTTTTCACAGCCTTAGTTTAAGGATGATGTGGGAAACCAGCTCATATTTAGTTTTATAGTGAGTGTATTTAGGGACTACACACCAACTCAGTTCAAGATTCTCACGTTGGAGCTGACGATAAACTATAAAGATGCTCGGGACAACCTCAGTATCCACGTTGCTTAGCACTGACTAAGCTAGCGCTACATGATCCAGTTTCATTTAAACAGGAGGCTGGTTTTAAAGCAGGTCACTGCCATCTCCAGACCATATCAGCTCCATCAGTAATTTAGCCATCTTTAGAGGTAGCTCAGGGAGGTCGCGACATGTGCAGTTTGCTATAGATCCGCTTTTTACCCCAAACCGGCTTGTGCTGTAACAGCAGCAGGAAAGGTTTTTCTTGTATGGTCGTCTTAAAAAAAGACCACGCCTCCGGCTCTTTTGGCAGTTGGAGAGTGAAATTCGAGTCTTTTCCTCTCCTCAAATGTACCATGGTAGTGATTTTATCCCATTCATTAAATTGTTTGCCACTTAGGGGAGTATTGTGGATGAAGTATTTTTATGGAGTCTGGGAAGTTTTAGGAAGGGTTGGGGATATTTACTTCTAAGTATTCAATTTAACTTGTATCCCAGCCTTTTTAGCCTTTAGAAAATGACAGCAGTAGCAGAGCTGAGGTGTCATCTGCAATGAAACACACTTACATCCGTAGGCCTCAGAAACTGTACGTCTCAGATTTATTGTTGATTTTTGCAGCAACTGATGAAGAACTTATGTTCAGTAAATGTGTCACAGCTGCAGAACAAACAGATGTTTGTGGTTTTTGTTGCGTTTTCATCCTGACTGGATGGAACTTTTCCAGGTACAAGTGTTCAGAGGAAGTGTTGACCATCGCAGCCATGCTGTCAGTGAACAACTCCATTTTCTACCGGCCCAAAGACAAGGTGGTGCACGCCGACAACGCCAGGATGAACTTCGTGGTGCCGGGAGGAGACCACCTGGTGCTGCTTAACGTCTACACACAGGTCTGTGCATTCATCCTTCTCCTGCTTTCTGCAGACTTTTGACGTCTGATGTTGACACACGACTGACATGGAGGCTGTTTCAGGGAGCTGACTCTGAATTTTGAATTTCATTTTATTCTATTTTATATTTTTCACCTTGCCATCGTTTTCCTGTTGGGATCAGACATCTTGTGAGATTTTAAGTTGTTTTGGACCTTTATCAGTCGTCCCCTGAACTAGTGAGTTATGTCCTTTATCTCTACCGAATAAATCAGGACCCGCTGAGGGTTTATTTCTTTACCTGTAGTTCTTGCTCTGGGTGGGAGGACTGGATTATTTCCATGTGCTTGATCTGGACTGGTTTTCTTTCTTCACACAGTTTGATAGGTGAGGCCTCAGGGGCACTCTAACTGCAGCCATGATGTCTTTTTTCCCTCAGTGGGTGGAGAGCGGCTACTCCACACAGTGGTGCTACGAGAACTTCATCCAGTTCCGTTCTATGAGGAGAGCGCGGGATGTCCGGGACCAACTGGAGGGTCTGATGGATCGCATTGAGGTGGAGGTGGTCAGCTGTCAGGAAGACAGCATGCCCATTCGCAAGGTTGGTGCTCCAGTTTCAAGTTACTATTTTATTTTATTTATTTATTTATTTTTTTAATTATTTATCTAGTCAAGTAGTTTTTATTATATTTTATTTAATCATTTTTATATTTATATATATATTTTAGTGCTGGGCAACTATTAAAAATTTTAATTGCAATTAATCTCATGACATGTTACGATTAATCACGATTAATCACATTGTTACACACATAAAAAAGAAGGCCTACGGCTTTATAAAGAAAATACAGTAAGTTTTGGTTTACAAACGCGACATCAGGGGTCTCCGGCCTGCAACTCTGGACCTTCCACAATACCTCTAAATACGTGGCTAAAATATTTTTTTAAATCTTTCTTGTCATTAGGTTGGAAACCAGGGACTTTTTTTGCTTTTACATCATTTTCCACAAATATCCACATTCCTTAGAAGAAAGCCTGTTTATCCTCTTTTTATAAAGGTTTATGTTTTTCTTTATTTAAAACCTAAAAATGGAAATAAAAATGTGGTTCTTCAAAAATAACAAACATCCTATGGTGGCTCTTCATTAAAAACATATATTAAATTGCCTTTTTGAAAAGTCTGGTAACATTTGCGTCTCTAAAGTATTTTATTTAGCTGGCTGAGGGAAAAATGGCTCTTTGGATTGGAAAGGCTGCAGACCCCTGCACTAAACACATAAACAGGTTTAGCAGCAGTTTTCTCTTTAAACAACAACAGTTAAAATATTTCTTCATATATATTTATAAAATCAAATATTTATGACAAAAAAAAGGATGAAATGTTCAGGATTTACTAACTAAAAGGTAAAAAATCAGCAGGATGAATTTAAAGCTGTGAAGCTGCTTCCTTCTAAACACAGAACAATATGTGATGAACATCAGCATCAGGTGAACAGACAGAAAGCAGGATGAGAATCTCACAGCTTCTAGATGGTGAGGAGAGAGAAATATTCACAATATGCACAATAACTTCCATCCATGCACCTTTAGTGCTTCATTATCCAGATTTCTGGCCTATAAATTCTCTAACCTTTCATTCTTAGCTTGACTGTTTAGCTTCACCTGAAGCCTCCGCTACCGGGAGTTAAGGCATCTTGTTTCCGGGTTTAGCGTCAGATGTGCAGCTATAAACGTGTGGTATCCACAGAACATCCAGAATCTCAGCTAACAGCTCAGCGACACCATTTCTATCACCAACAAACACAGTTAAGACAACAAACAATTAAAAGACCAGGTACACAAAGTCCGAAAAACTTGTAAACACAGATGATGTTTCCCCATGAACATGAACAAACGACTCCTCTACTGAAAGCTCACGTCTCACAGTTTCCACAGCTGGAAGTTTCATCTCGCTACGACCAAGATTTACCGAACCAGAGACAGAAGAAGACCCGATTTATGCTGCACGTTTGTAAAAGTCAGAAAACATGTCTTACCTTTGCTGTCTTGCATAAATTAAAACTGCATTTATAAAAAAAATAATGATAAATAAAAAATTTCTTATTGTCTTTTGGAAGAAGTTTCCCGTCCAAAAATCCTGATGTTCTGCCATCTGCATGGGTTTTGACAAAGAGAAAAGTTGGTTCTTCTTCTTTCTTAAGTTCCAGACAGAAAACGTCTCTTCATGTCATCATCACCGCAGCAGGGAGGAGAGACATGGACGCCATGTTTCTGTCATCAAAGCCAGCGGCCAGAAAAAAAAAACAAAACTAAACGCACGATTTAAAAAATTAATGTCGTTAATTAATCGTTTATGTGCTATTAATGCGTTAACATGCCCAGCACTAGTATATTTTATTATATTTTTAAATATCTATTCATCAAATATTTAGTCTATTTTTTCTTATTTATTTTATGTAATTTATAAGATATTATAATATATTTCGTATCATTAAATATTTTTACTTTTTATTTAATAAATTTTTTATTTTATATAAATAAATATTCATATATATATATATATATATAGAGAGAGATAGAGATAGGCAGGGTGCAGAAAGCAATACAAATGCATTAAAAAAAAAGAGATTAAAAAGATTAAAAGAAATGCAATGAATGAAATAAAAACAGAAAGAAGATGCAAAAATAAAACAGATAAAATGCAAGAAATAAAGTTCCAGTGTGGGGAAAGACAATATTAAAACATGATTCCAGCTTAAAAGAACCAGATGTAGATTTTGATTTCTAATTAAAAACTAGTTCCATGCAGCAGAGAACAGGTGGGTCTTTAACCTGGATCTAAATAAACTGAGTGTTTCAGCTGATCTGAGGCTTTCTGGGAGTTTGTTCCAGACATGTGGAGCATAGAAGCTGAATGCAGCTTCTCCATGTCTGGTTCTGACTCTGGGAACTGATAAGAAACTGGATCCAGATGACCTGAGGGTTCTGGTAGGTTCATACTGGGTCAAGAGGTCACTGATGTATGTTGGTCCTAAACCATTCAGAGCTTTATAGACCAGCAGCAGAACTTTAAAGTCTATCCTCTGACAAACAGGCAACCAGTGTAAAGACCTCTGAGCTGGACTGATGTGGTCCACTTTCTTGGTCTTAGTGAGGACTGGAGCAGCAGAGTTCTGGATCAGCTGCAGGTGTCTGACTGATGTTTTAGGTAGAACCTGTAAAAACACTGTTACAATAATCAAGCCGACTAAAGATGAAAGCTGGACTAGTTTTTCCAGGTCCTGCTGACACATCAGATCTTTTACCCATGATATATTCTTAGTGATAGTAGGCTGATTTTGTGATTCCCCTTAATGTGTTTTTCAAAGTTAAGGTCTGAGTCAATCAGTACACCCAGATTTCTGGCCTGGTTGGTGGTTTTTAGGTGTATAGACTGAAGCTCTGTGGTGACCTTTAATCGTTTCTATTTGGCTCCAAATACAATCACCTCAGTTTTGTTCTTGTTTAACTGAAGAAAGTTCAGACACATCCAGTCATTAATCTCCTCAATGCATTTACCAAGAGCCTGTACGGGGCCTCGGTCTCCTGGTGACATTGTAATATATATCTGTGTGTCATCTGCGTAGCTATGGTAACTAATTTTGTTTTTCTTTATAACCTGTGCCAGTAGGAGCATGTAGATGTTAAACAGAAGGGGCCCCACGATGGAACCTTGGGAAACTCCACATGTAATTTTTGTCTGCTCAGATGTAAAGTTACCTATTGACACAAAGTACTTTCTATTCTCTAAATAAGATTTAAACCAGAGTAGCGCAGTGCCAGAGAGGCCCATCCAGTTCTCCAGTCATTTAAGTAATATATTGTGGTCGACTGTATTAAATGCAGCACTGAGGTCCAGTAAGACTAAGACTGACATTTTTCCATCGTCTGTATTCAAACATATGTCATTAATGACTTTGGTCAGAGCATCTCAGTGCTGTGGTGCTGTCTAAAACCTGATTGGAAGACATCGTAGCAGTTGTTTGTGTTAAAAAGTTATTTAGTTGATGATAAACTACTTTTTTGATTTTCTTACTTAGAAAAGGAAGATTTGAGATCGGTCTGTAGTTGCTCATTTGTGTCTTGTCTAGATTATATATATATATATATATATATAGATATATATATAGATATCGAGAGAGACAGAGCTTGAGTTCGGGTCCTCTACCAGAGTCCTGGGACCTTGAGGGTCCTGCGTAGTGTGTTTGCGGTCAGTTTCTTTGTTTTTATCCTCCTGCAGCTCCGTGTCTCAGTTTTACTGCCTGTTTTTTCTCACGTGAAACAGAAACAAATGCTCTGTGCCAGTTCTGACTGGCACCAGTAAATACTGGATCAAACCCAGTTCATAAACACTGAGTCAAGCAGAGTTCTGGACATTTGGAATAATTTGACGATGGTTGTAAGTGTTGCTTCGTGTGGCTCATATTACACATTCCTAAACGATGCCTAAAACCAGGTTTTTGTTAGTCGCCGTGATCCCACCTCGGCTGCTGACGTCAGCAGGTCTCTGGGAGCAGCTTTAGACCGGCAGCAGTTAGCTGCAGGTAAGAGGGTGTTGCTGTCGCTTTGCTTGTATCATAAAGAGTCAGCGTGATCGTGACGATCAGGTCATGTCACCACAGGGTTCAGCTTGATGAAACCCTGCTGGGAACAAAGACGAGTCCTTCACAGTGTCATCTCTGCAAATACGCCACACCTGCTGTAAAAACTGGACTTTCTGGTTCTCATGTGACCGAGCAGAACTGAATCCAGCCTCTTAAACCAGCTCGTAATCAGCATCAACTTTTCTCTGCTCTGGATTCCACTCAGACGTTTCGGCTGATTTTCCATTCACAGAAATTTACGCTGCAATTATTTTTATCATTAAACAAAAAAAAACACATTCAGAGATGGGCTTGTACGGTGGGGGTTAGCACCGCAGCCTCACAGCAAGAAGGTCGCCGGTTTGAGCCTCGGCTGGGGGGAGGTTCGAACCTGGGGGGCGGTGGCCTTTCTGTGTGGAGTTTGCATGTTCTCCCCGTTTATGCGTGGGTTCTCTCCGGCTTCCTCCCACCGTCCAAAGACATGCATGATAGGTTAATTAGTTATTCTAAATTCTCCCTAGGAGAGAGTGTGTGTGTGAATGGTTGTTTGTATCTGTGTTGGCCCTGAAACAGACTGGTGACCTGTCCAGGTGTACCTGCCTCTCACCTGTTAAAATGCTGGGATAGGCTCCAGCTTTCCCGCGACCCGAAATGGAATAAGCGGTCAAGATAATGAATGAATGTACATTCAGAGATTTTAATTGACCAAAAGGAGATGTTTTCAGTTATCTCTGGTTTAACCCAACACTGTCCAAATGTCCAGTATTTTATTTTATTTTATTCACTTTATTTTGTAGTTTAAAAATTTTTTCATCAAATATTTATAATTTTATCTTCTCTGTACTGCTCTGTATTTAATTTTAGTAAATTTTATTGTTTATTTACCTATTTATTCATCAGTTTATATGTAGTTTTCATGTTGTTTATATTTTGTATTTATTTGAATTTTATTAATGAATATTGTTATTATATTATTAATATTTTATTAGTCTTTTTTCAGATTAGTTTGTGTTAATGTTGTTTCTGTTGGAGCGTTGGAACCGGGCCTCGTGCTCCATCAGTTAATTGTTAATCATTTAAGACTGAGCGGAGGGCAGGACTAAAACCGATCTGAAGTCCTGAAGGCAACACGCTTCCTGTAAAACCCTCCTGTTCTCTGAATTAAAATTTCCTCTGCTAGTGGGAGGTGAGGGGTCACACTCAGCGTCACAGGAGAGTTTTATCAAGATGGCAGCCTTCTGGTAAACTTTTTAACCGATTTAACAGAAAGGAAAAATTCACGAGAAAACGTGAAAGGAAACCTGGAAATGATTAACAGCCAGTAGCCGTGTGAGCGTATCTGGATCTGAGATAAGCCGAGGGCGTTGCGTTTTCCTACCCGAGTTACACCTTTTCACCCTTTACGTCTGTCCAGCAACCTTCAGCCAGACCAACAGAAATCAGCTTTAAGGCAGGAAGTTTCATACTTGCATACAAATATAAACAAAACTGACGAGTCATCGTGAAATGTTTATTAAACTGAAAGCTGAAATGAGGAGATTGGCTCATGAGTCAGGTGTGTGTTGATCGGGGTCAGTGCTGTTTTAAGCTCAGCTTTTAGGAACCCGCCCTTCGCCTGCAGGTGTGAGTGTTTAGGGTGGGGATGTTTTTGTTGCTAATTCAACACAAATTCAACCTTCAACACTGTTTTCAGGTTAGTTCCTCACTTTTATCCACAACAATCACAAGATCTTTTCAGCTTTACGTCATCGGTTAGCGTGGCTCAGCCACACTCACCGGCTAACTATCAGGTCTGCCTTCTAGGACCAGCTGGGACCCCTTTTTCCTCCAGAACCGCCTTAATTCTTGGTGGCATAGATTAAACAAGGTGTTGGAAACATTCCTCAGAGGTTTTCTCCATGTTGACATGACAGCATCACACAGTTGCTGCAGGTTTGTCGGCTGCATCCATGATGAGAATCTCCCGTTCCACCACATCCTAAAGCTGCTCTACTGGACTGAGATCTGGTGACTGTGGAGGCCGTCGAGACTGAAAACAAATGCATAAACAACTTTTACTAAATCATGCTGAGTCATTGATGTCCTTGCTCTGGGTGTCTTCTTTAGGTGGTAAAAGAGTTGTTTGGTTCCAGTTTAATTTAGCTTTTGAAGTCCTACAGTGTGTTAACTCTCAGAGCAAACACAGGAAAAGGCTGCAGGACCTCTACCTGGACTGGGGAGGCTTCTTTCTTAAGTTATCTGATTAAAAAGTCTCTGTGTGTGTGTCTGTGTGTGTACACAATGTTTAATATCTTGCCATTTCAATAAAAATAGTTTCATCCTTAATTGCGTTTTTTTATGCAAGAGAAAACATCCCCTGAACTTTCCATCAGTTCTGTTTCAGTTCATCTTGATTATTTCACGTCCTGAGACTCTTTACAGATAAACAACTTACTTTTTACACCTGAGCATTTAGTGTTGGTGTAACATTTCTTGTCATTTTCAGGAGTTTCTAACTTGATGTCTCTGCACCGCCGTCTTTTGTAATGACAATAATTCATCTGATTAAGTTCATTCCAGTTACAGTCCAACTGAAAGCAGCTCAAATCCATTTAATACCGTTATGTTCCAGTACAGTCAGTATAATGGTGTGTGTGGTTCTGTAAAAAGTTTCTTGTTAGTAAAACCAGCAGATTTAATCTTCACTTTGACCCAACCCTCCATCCTGAGCTCTGTCGGGACCACAGCAGCTGAGACCTGCTTTTCTTCCTCTGGCCTTCAGCTTTCTAGTAAAATAGGTTTAAATAAAGTCGTTTTTCTTCAGGACGGTATAAAAATTCTCCATCAATATTTTCTAAGCCAGAATTTAATGAGAAAACCTGGGACCTGTTAGAGAATGAAACTTTACGGAGCAGCAGGCCGGGTGGAGGAGTTACAGGTGCTTCATCTCTGCTTCTCCACCAGCTTCAGGAAGTCTGAAGGCTGTTTTCCAGCTTCCTCTGGGTTGGAGGTGACGTCCAGGTGTTAGTCAGCAGCTTGTTGCATATTTAACAGACCCCCCCACCCCCCCACTGCTGCACCAGCTGAGTCTGCATCTCCAAACATGACAGAATAAACTGCTTCTCCGTTAACAGTCGTCTTTCTGTGCAGTCATGTAACCCATCTCTTCTCCTCCGCTTCCTGCCAGGCGGTGACTGCAGGATATTTCTACCACACGGCACGACTGAGCAAAGGCGGCTACAAGACGGTGAAGCACCAGCAGACGGTCTACGTCCACCCCAACAGCTCTCTGTTCGAGGAGCAGCCCCGCTGGCTCATCTACCACGAGCTGGTCTTCACCACCAAGGAGTTCATGAGACAGGTCCGCCCGCTCCACGCGGCATGCCCTAAACTTTTAAACAGTCATCTGAATCTCCCAAATATTTCCCGTATTTAGAGATGAGGGCTTCTGCTGGGAATGAGCTCATGTTTAACGTGATGAGGAATGTTTCCTGCATAATATTTAACTGCAAACAGCTCTGATGATGTCCTCCTGTCCTCGTGCAGGTGATTGAGATAGAGAGCGGCTGGCTGCTGGAGGTGGCGCCTCACTACTACAAGAGCAAAGAGCTGGAGGACAGCAGCAGCAAGAAGATGCCCCGCAAGCAGGGCAAAACGAAGGAGGAGCTGGGCTGAAGTGGCGGCCATCGCTCCAGGGATACACGCCAAGAAAAACTAAAAACTCCACTCTGAGAGCAGCGCTAGAAAGGGAGGAACTGGAAGCGGCAACAGTAAAAACCTGTGAAACTACCTGGGACTGTGATTTCTCACTTAATCCATCAGATAAATCTGGATTATTTCATTTAAAATTTGGAGAGGTTGTCCTGAACTTGCCTTCAGTAAAGAAAACAAATAAAAAAGGTTTAATGATTAAACTTGCTGCATCAGCCAGCCCGGTCACTGGGTGGGTTGGTCAGCCTGTTTATGGACTGTCAGTGCCTTTTAAACACAAACCACAGTGTTTGTTAATGTGGACCAGGCTGAAAGGATAAAATCCAAAATGTTTCACATGTTGAAGCTCCTGACCGTGTTCATGGTTTTTTTTTATGGTAATAAAGTTTTACTACCAGTTGTCTGCGTTCTTTGTCGTGCTCTGTGATGCTGGTCACATGACAGCAGGAGTCATAATAAAGTTTTCTTCAAGTTAAACGTCACAAAATCACCATTTTCATCTTGTTTTATAAGTGGTTTATTTTCAACATGTGAGTTTATACATTCAGTAAAAGTCGGGCCGCCCCGCATTTACGGTCAGGAAAACAAGTCGAGGTGCAGAGGAATGTTGAAATGTGTGCAGTCGTGATTGTAAACACACACACCAGCTGCTTTACCAGGTCGACCAGTTCAGCGGCATGTTAACACAAATATCTAATCAGACCTGGTGAAGATGACTTGCAAACGGCTGGGCAAGTTTATTTGTACTATAGCACGTTTCATATAGAAGACCAATTAAAGTACTTTACATAAAGGGATTACAGCGGGGTGCAGAAAGCAGTAAGTGCATTAAAAACTAAAAAAGTTGAAGTTCAAACTGAGCAGCATGAGGAATAAATGAGATTTAAGGCAAGGTAAGTTTATAAAGTGCATTTAAAGCTGTTGACCAACACACTGCACAAAAACCCCACAAAGGCCCGCACAATATAAAGAACAAAGTCAACTAATGCACATCAGGAAAGGCTAAAGAAGGCTTATTTAGCTACCTTTTACACATGTCCAGGGTAGGAGCAGTCCTGATATGAGGGGGGAGGCTGTTCCACAGTTTGGGGGCAGTAACCACAAAGGAACGACCTCCCCGGGGGCTCAACCTATACCTGGGGACCACCAAAGGTCTTTGGCCAGAGGACGTCAAGGATCTATGTGGAGTATAATGTTATAAAAGTTCTGCTAAGTGAAAGAGGGCTAAACTAGGAAGTGATGTATAAACAAACTCTTTAAATCAGTCCTCAGTTTGATGGGGAGCCTGTGTAAAGAAGCAAGGACCAGGATGATGTGCCTGTTAAAAGACAGGGTTGTAAGCTGGGAAACCTCACATCCACCACCAGACTGGCTACCTCTGGTGTCCCCCAGGGTCAATCCTGGGCCTGTGCAATGTTTAATCTACATGCTCCCCCTCTGCAGTATCCTCCAAAGTGATGGCATCAGTTTTCATTCATATGCTGATGATACTCAAATATACCTCCAAACCTCCCCTGACACTCATCTGGCTCTCTCCCGGGCCACTAGTTGCCTCAGTGACACCCGGATGAGCCAAAACTCTCCAGTTAAAAGGCCGTAAGACTGAGGCCATCCTCATCAGCACCCTCCACAAGACCAAACAAGCTGGGATTTCCCACATCAGTTTCAATAACCAGTCCATCCCTCTGTCCTCACTTGTCACCAGCCTTGGTGTCAAGTTTGACTCATTCACTGCCCACATTAAGACGATCTGCCAAACCTCCTTTTACCACCTGAGGAACGTCTCCAAACTCAAACCATCACTCTCCAAATAGGATGCTGAAAGACTGGTCCACACCTTCATCACATCTTGCCTCGACTACTGTTCTTTCTACTGTCAGGACTCCCCTCCAAAACCGTCCAGAGGCTGCAGTATGTCCAGAACAGTGCTGCCCGGTCCTCACCAAAACCTGGAACTCTCACCACATCACTCCGGTCCTCCATTCCCTTCACTGGCTCCCAGTCAACCAGGTGGTCTAAAAAGCCATCAACCACTCTGGCCAAACCTACTTCCAAGACCTTCTCTCCCCACAATCCACATCTCAGTCGCTCAGGTCTGGCAGCCAGAACCTTCTCATTGGTCCCCGGATCAGGCTTCAGCCATGGGTGACCGTGCCTTCTCCTCCCTGAGGCCTCGGCTGTGGAATCAGCTACCTGAATCAATCAGGATGTCAGACTCCCCTGATGCCTTCAAAACCAGCTTAAAGACCCACTTGTTCTGTGCTGCTTTTGACAAATACGCTTGTAGCCGACAGCCTCTATTGGTTTTTATGTTCATGGGATGTCCCTCAGCAGTTTAAGCCTGGCAGCATAACTGAGGGATGGCTAGACACCCCCCTGTTAGATTTATCTAAAAGCAAGGTTTTAAGCCTGATCTTAAAGCTAGAGAGGGTGTCTACCACCCAAACCCAAACTGGGACATGGTTCCATAAGAAAGGGTCCTGATAGCTGAAGGCTCTTCCTCCCATTGTACTCTTAGAGACTCTGGGAACCACAAGTAAACCTGCAGTCTGAGAGCAAAGTTCTCTGTTGGGAATATGGAACTATGAGACCTTTGATATACAATGGAGCCTGGTCATGGAGAGCTTTAAATGTAAGGAGAAGAATTTTAAATTCTATTCTAGATTTAATGGAGAGAATTAAGTGGGGCTAGAACGGGAGAAAAATGATCTCCCTGCAGAACCCTCGCTGCAGCATTTTGGTTCAGCTGGAGACTTTTCAGGGCATATTTGGGACAGAACAATAAGGAGGAATATCAGTAATCCAATCTGGAAGTAACAAAAGCATGGACTAGTTCTTCTGCCCTCATTTTAGCAAAAATTACATAAGTGGACGGAGGCTGTTCTTTTATCTGTGGTTTCAAATGAGTGAAAGAACAAAGATTTTAAAAGGATTCAGAAATCTGGAAAACTATCCATCATGACCTTTTTAGAAGGTGAAAACCAAGTCTGGCTGCTGAGAAGAGAATTATGAAGAAATGAGGATGGATCAGGAGCTTTGCTCAGCTGTGTACATCTACTCTGGAAGTGGATTTATTTTCAACCTGTCGGCTAAAACAAGTCATATTCAGTCATCACATCTAGTCTGACTTGTGTGTCCTTCTTCAAGCTGCAGGTTGTTACATAACACATGACGCGTCTTAAAGAAGAGCTGTTTGACAAAGCAAACAGAACCATTCTTTAATCGGTGTTTCTCAGTGCAGCCTCTTCTCTGGCTGCTAAAATAACCAAGCAGCAGGTATGAGATGCTGGTATGTTGACAGAACAGCATGCTTGCTCTCTTCATGCAACTACAGTTGAAATTTCTGACCAGTTTCTGTTGATAGACATCACACATGTCATGAAACGGAGCATGAACACATCTATGCCTCTGCCATGTGAGCCGTCATCTTCATGCCACCTGATCTGATACGAGCTGATCTCTTAAACTACACATGATGAGAGATTCCAGTTTGACTTAGAAACTTCTGCTGCCTGTGTGAGATACAGTGATACCAGAATCACTCAGGCTTTTTGTTTGTGAGTGGACACATGAAAATGATCTAAGTAAATTCCCTGATTATCTGCATATTCCACACAGACAGGGGAAGGAGAAAAAAGGGAAAACAGCAATGGATACTTTCAGCTGGTTTGACTGGTCTGACGAGAAAAGGGAGGGCAGGAGGCGGCGAGAAGCAGCGAGGAGGGTTCAGAGGAGGCAGCACCCTGCTGCAATTAGAAATAACATATAAGAGGAAAGATAGGAGCAGAGGCGGAAGTAAAGAGGCTGGTTTCAGAGCACAGGTCCTCATGTTCTTTAGTAATGAAGTTTGGTGAAACACACTTTGCTGCACTTCTGCACAACAGGATTACTGAACGTGTGAGATTAACTCTGGCGACGTGATCTGACACTCATCTACCTCACCAGGTCAGTGTGGGCATTTACAGCCGCTACAGTCAGTCACTCTTCTCTTCATTGTTAGAAAAACCTCTCTGCTGCTGGTCGGTTCTGTTCGCGCCTTAAAGAAAGCAGAAAATGTTCCCTTCTAACTCGGTTCAGATGGTTGTGGTGTTGTTTTTAAGGGCGTACTGTTGTTTAATTTTAGACCTGAAGCTCCCAGCCTGGTCAAAAGCAGGTACAATGAGAAGTTAGACGTGACATTTCAAAACAGTGACAGTGGCATTAAAGATGAACCCTTTGAGGCCTAATTTTTAGACCTCTGCTCAACAATTGCATCTCCATAATGAAAGAAGTCAATCAACCACATCCACAAGGTATATTTAAATACACTTGGAGTCATAGTAAAAGGAGATCTTTTTAAAAGATGTCTACATATCAGCAGATGTGTTGCAGGTCATGAATAAATTCAGATGGCACATAGCACAAATTAAAAAAAGTTTCAGGCTTGCCTAAAAAACAGACCTTCAGGGTTAATATGAATATCCTAAATGTGTTAAAGGAATATAAATCCACAAAATTTTACAAACTTCAGCTGCTTGTGTGCTGACCAAAACCAGAAAGACCAAAGTGAGAGTCTGTGTGTTTTGAAGTTATTTTATTAGTTTTTAATGCTTTTAATGGTTTCAGCCCAAATCATTGATCAGGCTTGCTTTTAGTTTATGAACCTGCAGAGCCCTCTGCTCCTCAGTGGCTATATAGAGCTGGGATGGGGACACACGTTTTGTAACTTGTACGTCCATATTTGAAACTGACAAGTATAAATCAAATCTACAGATTAATTCTACAAGTTGGAAAATACAAGATAATTTTTCAACTTTAAAACATTTTTTTGCTTTCTCAAGAACAGACTTGTGTTTTCTGGCTTTATCTGTACCCTAACAAATAAAACATGTACAGATGACTAAACTCATGTCCCTATCCAAGCTCCATACAGCTAATCTTTTACTTAACCCTAAAACTGAGACCAAGACTTCTAGTTATTATGGTCCTCTTTTATAGAGCAGCCTTCCTGGGGAGCTGAAGGCCAGTGTTGACCTTTTTTAAATACTTACCTTTTTAGTTAAACTTTTAATTAAATAACGTTTATTTTAATGCAATATTTACAGACAGTGATGGTCGTTGCTGTTTCAGCCTGTTTTTTTATGTCGGAAAGCAGTTTGACTTACAAATCTGCAAAGAGATTTATAAACCAAGTTTGCTTGGTTGATCCCTTGCAATGACGCAGCTGTAGTTCAGCATATCTACAATATGTGACTATTATCTCTGCACAGGTCACCTCTGATAAAGTGAAGCAGGCTTAAGTGCAGACAGTTCAGGAGAGGTCTCCAAAATGGACATTATGGCACAGTTTGGCCACTAAATGTTTCCCAGTTGAGGGACATCTGTTTTTAAAGGTTAAGGTCGTGTTGCTCATTTCAGAACAGGAAAAACCTCATGATCATTCCAAAAACCTGCACACTGAATAAGCAGGGAAGTTGTGTTTCATCATGACACAGCAGTAAATTCCTGCAGCTTGTTCCTGCTCTGGTAAACTCGGGTATCAGTGAAGGCATCCTAATTTATTTATTTATTTATTTTTACAGCTGCTGTTGGGCTTTTGGGAATCAGCTTCCAGCTCGCTCCTCTGACACCATCCTTCCATCATGAGCGATGAAATGAACAGGAGCAGGGCTGAGGGAACCAGACCAGCCCCCAACGTCAAACCCAAACCCAACCAGAACGAGACAAACAGCAAGGATGAGCACAGAAAGAAGGAGAAGCCCGCAAAGGTGAGGAGATCGAGGAGCACCGACTCTGAGAGGCCAGAGAGAGGGAGGAGGAGAGAGCGGGACAGGCGGCAGGGGGAGAGGAGCCACCGGGGGAGGAGTGAGGAGACCCGGAGACGGGACAGAAAAGAAGGTGAAAGCGACTGGAAGAAGAAGCCTGCGGTGGATGATGTGGAGGACACTGAGTGCGCCGTGTGCTTCTGCTCCTATGACAACGTCTTCAAGACCCCGAAGCTGCTGGCGTGCGGGCACACCTTCTGCCTGGAGTGTCTGGCTCGCATCAACGTCACCTCCCCTGAGATGAAGACGCTGTCCTGCCCCGTGTGCCGCGAGCTGACGGGGTTGCCCCACGGCCGAGACCTGCCCCGCCTGGACAACAACCTGGACATCATCAGCAAGCTCCCGGCGGACATGCAGCGGGCCCTGTCCGTCCGCTTCAAGCGCAGCAAGGGCAAGCTGGTGCTGAAGAACCCCCCTCCCAACAGCCCCACCAAGCCCAACATCCTCTCCTTGCCCAAGAAGAGCCAGGATGCTCACGCGCCAGGAGAGGTGGGAGTCAGCCTGGGCATGATGGAGCAGGGGCTCGCCTCGGCCACGGTGGTGGACGTGGGCCAACCTCCAAACAGAGTAGGAGGTCGCCTGCGCAGATTATTCCGCTCGGACCGGTGCTACTACGCCGTGGTGGCGTCCATCATCACCATCACCGTACTGCTTATGCTGGTGGGGATTCTGGCCTTTGTGATCGTACCTAACGTGACCCTTCACAACGGTCCTTTCAGCCCACCCAACCACGCAGAACACGACGAATCCAGCTCAGAGACACACCCCTGAAGCGGCCTGCAGACCAAATGAAGGGAGAGTGGTGACTCAAAGCCACTGTGACGGGTTTGCCGCTGTATTTACTCTCATGTGTTATGGTGGAGGAAGAACACTGAAGCTGTGAGTGATGAAATGAAGGAAAACAGGGTCTGCAGCATTTTAAACACAAGACTGTGAGGGAATGAAGGAGTACTGTGAACAAATATTAACAAGCCTAACTGGTGATTAAAGTTATCTGGATTTCTTCAGATTGATCTCATCCTCCAATTCAGGGTTTTAGTTCTTTTTCATTGTTTATACTCCAAACCCCTTGTACAAATAGAAGTTTATATTTGTAAATATATAATTGATTTATTTCTGATATTCATTAAATAAAGCCATTTTTGTCATTCTTTGTAATATCTCTACGGCTTTCATGTGAACCTGACTACTTTTGTTTTTAACTGCTCTGAAAGTGTCCCGTGTTCATGGTGGCCTGCAGCCTCTTCGGACACATGACACCCTCTAGTGGAGCAAACACACCTGATAACAGGATGGCTGGAGTCATGTCTTTCAGGCTGACAAGCCGGTTTGACACCATGCCATTGGGCTTGTTGATGCAGGGAGGATGATGTGAACAACAGGCTGTGGAAATGTCAACGAGATCAGTGAAAATCTCTATTGAGGTCACCTAATCCAGGATCAGTCCAAAAACAGAAGGTTTTCTTTACAGGTGGATACAAGAGCCATGGCAAACAGAAAGTAGGCCTTCTTTATTTCAAATTTAAATCATCTCCTGCATCAACAAACTGCTTCTCTAAGAACATGGCTGATGTCTTTGCCTTGGTATGGTGTATGCAGTAATGATGGACTGGTTCTGCAGTTTGGTTTAGTTTTTACATCTTTTTCACACTTGGCAGCCACTTTAACAGGTCCACCTTCTAGCATCGGGCTGGACCACTTTTTCCTCCAGAACTGCTTCAATTCTTCGTGTAATAGACTGAAGAAGGTGATGAAAACATTCCTCAGAAACGCTGATCCATATTAACAAGGCAGCATCACACAGTTGCTGCATCCATGATGAGAATCTCCCGTTCTACAAACCAAAGATGTGAGATTGGATTTGTTATGTTTTTGATTGAGCTGAGACCCAAAATGCTAACCCAGAAAGAATACCTTGACAAAACTTTGAGGGGGTGAGCAAAGTGTTTACTCCTCAGACAATATGAGGAGAATGACCAAGGTCATCAGGGGAATCAACAAGAAAGGCTAAAGCAGGCAGCGGTTCTGGGCGACCAGATGATCAACATGAAGGTCAGCGACCATCTGGCACTGAATGAGTGTGACACAGGTCCTTCAATACTGAAGAGGATGATGATGACACAATGGAGATCTGGTGGCTGTGGAGGCCGTTGGAGTCCAGTGAACTCATCGTCATGTTCTAGAAAGCAGGTGGAGATGATCTGAGCTTTGTGACATGGTGCATTATCCTGCTGGAAGTAGCATCAGAAGATGCTCCACTGTGGTCATAAAGGGATGGACATGGTCAGCAACAATACTCAGGTAGGCTGTGCTGGTTAAACCAGGCCATGTTGGTACTAAGGGGGCCAAAGTGGGCCAAGAAAATCTCCCCCCACCATTACACCAGCAGCAGCCTGAAGCTTTGATCCAAGGCAGGATGGATCCGTGTTTTCATGATGTTTCCAGCAGATTCTGAGCCGAGCATCTGAATGTGGAGCTGAAACACAGACTCATCAGACCAGCAACGTTTCTCCATCTTCTATTGTCTACTGTTGGTGAGTGTGTGTGTGTGTGAATTGTAGCCTCAGTTTCCTGTTCTTAGCTGACAGGAGGCACCCGGTGTGTCTTCTGCTGCTGTAGTCCATCTGCTTCAAGGCTGGACGTGTTGTGTTCAGAGATGCTGTTCTGCAGACCTTAGATGGAGCCAGTGCTTATTTTACTTCCTGTTGTCTTTCTATCATCTCCAACCAGTCTGCCCATTCTCCTCTGACCTCTGGTATCAACCAGACATTCTGGTCCAGACAACTGCAGCTCACTGGATATTTTCTCTTCTTCAGACCATTCTCTGGAAACCCTGGAGATGGTTGTGTGTGAAAATCCAAGTAAATACCCAGACTAACAACCATGCCACGTTCAAAGTCACTTAAATCTAATTTCTTCCACATTGTGATGCTATTTGTGTTGGTGGGTGGACCTGATGAAGTGAGCAGTGGTTGGAGGAAAAAAGTTAATGACCAACATTATGAGTCATAAAGGATAAAAGTTTTTTCTGAACGTATGAATGTGATGAGGCTTTCAAATAGCAGCTGTGTAGCAGAGTTTCATTTCATGAGTCAGTTTGCCAATGTGACAGAAACTCTTTATCCTCTTTATTTCTGTGTGAGAAAGAAGGAAAACAATTTGCAATGCAAAAACGCTTCCTGAAAAAGCTGGTTGTAAAAAAAACACCAAATGTGCAGCTGTTGTAAAAGCAGATTTTATCCTCACACTTCACTGAATGTTTGTGTTTCTTTAAACGCACAGTCATGCACTCATATTTCATACTTTATATTAACGATATATATACATTTAAATTGGTGTTATTTGCAGATGGTATAAATATATTTTGTTCGGGGGGGGGGGGGGTTGTGTTACACAATCTGCTGAGGACGATTAAAAGTGAAATATGCAAACTGAAAATGTGGTTTGACAGCAATAAATTGTCATTAAACTTAAGTAAAACTAAATTCATGTTATTCAGTAATAGCAACATGAACACACAAGTACAGATACGCGGAGATGGAGTGGACATTAAAAGAGTACATGAAAACAAATTTCTCAGGGTAAAAATTGATGAAAAAAACAAACTGGAAGTCGCATATAAAACATTTACAAAGCAAACTGTCAAAAAGTATTTCTGTTCTAAGTAAAGTAAAACACAGTCTGGACCACAAATCCCTCCACATTCTCTCCTGCTCACTGATTTCACCATATTTACATTACTGTGCAGACATTTGGGGTAATACTTATAACTGTACTACACAACCACTGTCCATACTGCAGAAGAGAGCTATAAGAATAATTCATAAAGCTGGTTACAGAGACCACACAAATTCACTCTTTATAAAATCTGAAACATTAAAATTTACAGATCTGGTTCATTTTCAAACAGCCCAGGTACGAAGCCACACAATCTACTTCCTGAAAATATTCAAATATTGTTTTTTTTACCATAGATGGGAGTTTAATCTGAGGGGAGAACTTATTTTAAAACATCATTTTTCATGTACAACATGAAAAAGTTTTTGTGTTTCCGTTTGTGGAGTGAGGTTGTGAACCAGGTTGGGGGAGGAGCTCAAGCGTGTCCAAGCATGATCCAGTTTAAAAGGTGGTACAAACACATGGTTCTTACACGGTGCAGGTAAGAAGAAAGGCTTTAACAGACAATGTTCCAATAAATAAGTCATATATATATATGTATATATATATACATATATATAGGATGCTCTGGTTCCCCAGCACCTGACGCAGACCTTGTTTGACCGGGCGACGTCTGAGCCGGTATGTCTCGTGTTCCCTTGTCTCTCATCATATGAGGTAGGCCTTACCTAAGGACCCACACTAGGTGTTGGTAATTGCCCCGGCCGGGGACATGTTGGGTTTATATATTATTGTTTGTTGTATTGTTTTAATGTTATGTATTTATTCATGTTTTGTTTTGGTCCTGTTTTTTTTTTTAGTTTACTCTTTTGTGTTACTTGCACATGTTCGAAATAAAAAAAAACGATGAAATAATGTGGTATGTTCTTCCCACTATAAAAAATAAGAGACTCATTCTGCCTCTTATTAACTGAATACCAAAATTGATTAATTTGTGGGTTTTTGCTGTTAAATTTCAGATAAGATTTTTCAGATATAAGCTTGCGCTTGTGTTTGAAACAAGAATATCTGCCTTAGAGAGCAGAAAGTGGAGTTTATGTGGGTAAATTATTATTCCACTGTTGTTTAATATCATAAATTCTTGAAATAAGACTAATATCACACAAGCTAGTTAAATATAAATGATGCAAAACCCAACAATATATCTTGTATCTTCTTGTATGTATCCTCTTAACCCAACTAAAAGTAAAGCTGATCGTTAAGTAAATAAGTTTTATTCATATAGGACATTCCTCAGACGAAAGGCTGATGGTGCTGCCCCTACAGATGCTGCCAAGCTGATTGACCTCTCCACCACAGACTGATAGAAGATGCTACATCTTGGCACAGACATTGAATGATCCTAGCTTCCTTGACCCTAGAGGCACCTTCAAGGACCAAACATACTTTCTGCTTATTTAAGGTTTTAGTTATATTTTTATATCCATGATTAGGTTTGAAGTTGTTCAAAGATCTGATGTGAAAAAAGCGAAAGAAAATCATATATCACAATTTTATAACACTTTTATGAGAAGTACCATTTTTGTTCTTAAGGGTAAAAAATGTAAGTTTTTTTCAAAAGTACCTCAAGGGTTAAGAAACAGAGTCTGCTCTGTCCTTTTTTGTGGAAGCTTCTGTGTTGCATAACCAATCTAGCCAGTTGTCCTGAACTCCAAGCTGTATTGTATACAACTTGTATTCCTCCACCTCTTCTCCTCAGATATAAACAGTGTTTGTTTTCTCCTGTTCCTCCTGAAGTCAACAATCATCTCTTTAATTTTGTGTCTTCATGATGAAGTGATTGTTTCTGCACCGTCTCACAATCTGACTGACAAGTACTCTGTACTCAGCTTCTTGTCACTCATACACACCAGAGTAATCAGAGTATTATATATATATATATATATATATATATATATATATATATATATATATATATATATATATATATATATATATATATATAATATACTTACTTACTTACTTTGTTCGATTTGTTCTTTAACTAACCTTACCTGAGGTCCCACACCACTTCTATTTTTCTTGTTAGAAATCTCCACCATTTTGGATGTAGGGCATCACTGCTTCGCAGTTTTCTGATCTTCTCAGAGATTCTCTGCTGGGCTCAGATCCAAACTCTGCTTTCCTTTCTGGGAAAAGGTCCTGGAGTCTTTGGACCCACTCCATAAGACTGCTGAACATCTTCAAGCCCCAGGCTGTCAGGATGCTGAACTATCCAACACCTCCCCCGCCTGCCTCCCACCGCTGGATCCCTCATCACACACAACATCATTGCCTCAGCCACTAAACTCAGACTCAGTATTTCATCTGCTGCTGACCATCTTTGCATTGTTACACTTTACTCCAATCTATAAATCATCCATTATTTCAACTGCTGTCCACATTGACTGAAACTGTGCTAATACAGAGCAGCATTTCTGCTCTCCTGTCTCCGGTGGATGAAGCAAACTGACAATAAGAGTCTTTAAATCTTGAATCTCTTGGCTGCGTCACTGCAGGAATTTCTCCCATGTTTTGATTTTTCTCCCCAACTTGAGACCCAGAGTTCACTCTTCTTTGCTTCATATTTTTCTGAATCCACCTTCATCCTAATTTGTCTTCCAGCCACTGTGGAAGAAAAATCTCCCCAGTGATGCTTCCATTAGCATTTTGACTGTAGGAATGGAATTAATGAGGCTTGGTTTCCACTTCAAGCTGATGATAAAAGAAAGAAAGAGAAAAAAAAGTTCTGTCTTTCTTTAATCAGATGTGTGTTTTTCAGTGGGGGGGACTGCTGATAAAACAGAACTAACAGGCCTGTCGGTTACCCTTCCAAACAAGGCCGTTCACCCTGATTCACCCTGGGTTTGGCAGCCAGGTCCAGGAAGTCTGCTGGTGGCTCTAGACTTCTTACATGTGTGGATAGTACAAAGCTAAATCATACAGAAATGTTTATTTTTCATATCTGCAGCTCAACACAAACCTGTTTAACTGGTGTGTCTGGTGAAGGTCTGTGTATATATATCTAAATACAATATTTCAGTCTTTTTTGTAAAGGAAAAAAAAAAAAAAAAAAGCAGTCCATCAACTCTTTACCTTGTAACTGAGAACTGTGTAAAGACTGATAAGAAAAAAATGACCAGAAACCATCTTATCTAAGTCTGAAACACATTTTGGAAGCTTGATAAGGTCAGAAAACCGTAAAACTGTCTGTTAAAAGAACCGGTCCTGCTTTCTAAATTCAGTGTGAGCAGCAGAATCTGCAGTATAAACAACCCCAGTTCCAAAAACTATTGTAAAATGTAAACAAAAACAGAAGGCAATGCCCTCCATATCTCATCAAGCCAGCAGAACAGAAACAACAGATCAGATGTTCGAACTGAGACATTTTACCGGTTCATGGAAAATATGAGCTGATGGTGAATCTGTGAAAAGTTGCAACAGGAGCAACAAAAGGCTGGAAAAGTAAGTGGTACAAATCAAAAAACAACTGGAAGAGCATTTGATAACTAATCACAGGTCAGTAACATGACTGGGTATAAAAGGAGCATTTCAGAGAGGCAGAGTCTCTCAGAGGAAAAGATGGACAGAGCTTCACCAACCTGAGACAGATTGGCTCTAAACATTGTGGAAGAATTTCAGAAAAATGTTCCTCAATATAAAATTGTGAAGACTGAAGATCCCATCATTGTGTAATATCATTAAAAGATTCAAGCAATTAGGAGGAATCTCTGTGCGCATGGGACAAGACTGAAGGTCAGACTGGATGCTGGTGATCTTCTGCATTAAAAGCAGACATCATTCTCTACTGGAAATCCCTGCATGGACTCAGGAAGACTTCCAGAAATCTCTGTCTGTGAACACAGCTCACCCTGAAACACAGATGCAGGGTCTGATTCTTACTTATGTCACTCTGTGTATATCTAGCTGATGATTCTTAGTTACATCAGAGTCTGTCGCCATGTACTGGATGTTCTAGCTGAAGGACACACTGGGTCAGATGAGTTCTATTAAAACACAAGTTTTAAACATATTGGAGCTACATCAGTTCAGAATGTAACCGAGTATTACACACAAAGCTAAACTTCAGCCTGGAACTACTTCTTACATACGTGTTGCATCAGATTCACAATCAGCTCCTACTTTTCATGAAATGGTAAAATGTCTCGGTTTCTGTTCTACTGGGAATAAAATATGAGTTGGTGAGATTTATGAATCACTGAATTTTGTTTTTATTTGCATTTTACACAACTTGTTTGGATTCGTGGTTGCGCTGTCAATTTTTTTTTAAATGTATTCTACCAAATTAACCAGTAACCAGCTGAGAAGTCACTGCATTAATGGACATGCTGAACTGATGTCTGACCATCAGCAATCTGACGGATCCTTCCTGAATCTGTTTGTTGTTCATCTGGACAGAGAGACAAGGTGCAAAGTGGAAAAATAAGTACACATTCTTTTATTTATCCATCTAATTACAGCATTCGGTTGATTTGAAATTGTTTGGGTTTTAAATGTCTTTAGTAGAAACTTTGAGGGAAAGAACTGAAGTGTTAGAAACAACCATGTTTTTATTTCTTCTTATTGCTCTTCATTCATTTTAGCCTGAAATGGGGGGAAATGTCTGACAGCAACAGGCTGATGTACCACCAGGTTAAAGTCCGGATACTGCGTGAAAGCCAATAAACGCTGTGAGATCTGCGTGGGTTTTTGGCGCCCAGTCCTTGGAGGGTCAGTCGAGTCTGTCCTGAGTCACCTCCTGTCCAGAGCTGCGGTTGTCCTGCGAGGACATGTGCACTTGTCCATTTGTCTGAAAGAGGACATTGAAGATGATTTTGCATCAGATTTGGTTTCCTAGATCATGTAAATGAAACGTCTCTTGTGGCTCACCTGACGTCCTCCTGCTGGCGCAGCAGATGCGGCAGATGTTGCGCATCATCAGTGCTGCTGCTGCTGGGTCTACAAAGTTTCAGAAATAGGACTTTGGACACCAGATAGGTCAAAGCTAAGCAGGAGTTCTTCAGCTTGGACCAGCCGGTCGGGTTTTGGCCTGAGTGTTCCGTCAGACGCGGAGATGTCACGGACAGCTTCAGGACTCCGGGTGGGAGCTTCTCCGCGGCCAGAATGGAGATCATCTCACAGATGTGCGCGGCCTGGCTTTTGTATTCTATCATGTGAATTATTTTGGAACACTTATCTCTTCCGAGCAGAGCAGATTTTAGTCCGCGCGCCAGCCTGTTTTGGATAGGGGGCGCTGGGTGGGGTGTCGGGTTCCACGCGGATGGGCAAAGTTTGGGGTGACGTAATTTATTATTTTTCCTGTAATCTTCTTCTCTGGACATGTCATCGCCCACTCTATCCCATCGACAAGCCACAGCGAGTCTTTGAATTGACGCCACGCGCTCTCTGTGGGGGGACAACGTCCACGCAGACGCCTGGTTGGATCCGGTGCGCTCAGCCGACGGGTCGCGCTGCGCCGTGCCGCCCAGTCCGAGGCTGTACACGGCGCTGGAAGGCCGCTTGGTCGGCGGGTTCCTGGCCCAGATATTCCCCCGACAGCGGAGGACAGCAGACAGGGCAGAGGCCGAGGGGGTCGAAGCCATTCCGACCGAAAGCGTCCACGGGTCTCCCGAGTCCTTCCTGTCCAACTTCTGCAGCCGGTCACATAACCAGGCCTGGAAAGGTTAATCTGCGAGTGGACGAGGGTGGGGGGACCTCCACCATACTGGCCTCTGTAGTCGCATTGGGGTCAAGGTGGGAGTGTCTTTAAGTGAAGAAAGTTATATCACTGTAAAAATAACACATTAAAACAAGTCAAACTATAAAACTATATATAAAACTAACTAACTAACTAACTAACTAACTAACTAACTATATATATATATATATATATATATATATATATATATATATGTGTGTGTGTGTGTGTGTGTGTGTGTGTGTGTGTGTGTGTGTGTGTGTGTGTGCGTGAAACAAAAAATGAATGAATGCACGAATGAATGAATGCACGTTTATTTCGGTCCATCAAATTAAAATAATAATAACAGTTTCAATCAAATTACTTATGTTGTCTCTTACATTGCATTTAAGACCGAAAGGGTTTAGGCTGAAGATAAACTTATTTTGCCTAACCCTGTACAATATAACCATCACAAAGTTTCTGCATTAAATTAAACTAGTAAGTATTATAATTAAGAAAAAAAAAAAGAAAAAAAAATATAAAGAAAAATACAAGAAAGAGGGAGAAAAAAAGCGAACACATTAGAAACACAAGAGGGGGAAAAAAAAGAAATAACAAAAATACAAAATACAGTAGAGAATTACAAGGATGCCCCACATCATTTGGGTCAAAGCCCTTCCTATGCTCTATTCATACCCGAGCATATTTCCTAAGGATGTCAATTTTTATCTGCTTTTTAAATGCCGACAGTTTTACTTTCTTTTAACTTACTGTCCAGGTCATTCCATAATGTGACCCCCCTGACAGAGAGACTACTACTTTTTTTATTGGTTCTGGCCTTTTTTTTTTTAAAGTACCCAATTCCCCTGAGGCTATATTGACTCTCTCGATGTTCAAACTTCTTCTGAATACATGGTGGGAGATTACAATTATATACCTTGTACATAAATACCAGCGTATTGAAATCAACAATATCATAAAATTTTAGGAAGCTTACATTAACAAACAGTGAAGCAGTTGGTGCATAAAAATCTGCATAATTCAAGATTCTTATAACCTTCTTTTGAAGCAAGAAAATGGGGTCAACATTTACCTTGTAATTATTTCCCCATATTTCCACACCATAGCTCAGATATGGAAGAACGAGAGAGTTATACAATAAACAAAGCGACTTATGTCCTAATATTGATCTCATTTTCCCTATTATGCCTATATTTTTTGCCAATTTAGATTTAATGATATTGATATGTGGCTTCCAACTGAGTTTTTCATCTATCATAATTCCTAAAAACTTATTTGTTTGCACACGTTCAATTACTTTATTGTTTATTTTGATATTTATCCTCTGGTCTATTTTTCTATTTCCAAAAATAATATATTTAGTTTTAGCTAAATTCATAGAAAGTTTGTTGCAATCAAACCACCTCTTCAAGACCGTTAGTTCTTTTTCCATTAAGTCCATTAGCTTTTCCAGGTTCTTGCCAGAGCAATAAAGACTTGTATCATCAGCGTATAATATACAATTTACATTTTTCAAGATGTCACACAGGTCATTTATATACATAATAAATAGTTTTGGTCCTAGTATGGAACCTTGTGGGACTCCATGAGTAATGGATTCTTTTTTAGAGTTAACATTTCTAATATGCACAAACTGGTTTCTGCCGCTGAGGTAACTCTCCAGCCACTTGTAAGCAAGACCCCTAACACCGAATCTTTGAATCTTTTTTAAAAGAAGTGTATGATCTATTGTGTCAAAGGCCTTGCTTAAATCAATAAAAACACCAATCGTGTATTCTCTATTATCAATAGCAGTTGTAATATCATCCACAAGAGCCATAACTGCCATCATAGTTGATCTTTTTGAGCGAAACCCGAACTGATTATCAACTAACGGGCAGTATTTTTCGATAAAGTTGTCAAGCCTGGTTAAAAACAATTTTTCCAAGATTTTTGAAAACTGGGACAGAATGGAAATAGGCCTATAGTTGGTAAATATATTGTGCTAAACTTAATTGATTTCAGTAATTCAACTTAAAAAGGAAACAAATACATACATATAGACTCGTTACTCCTGGGATATTTCAAAGCATTTATTCTTTATACTTTTGAGGATTTCAGCTTACTGATTATTAAAACCCAAAAATAAAAATCTCAGAAAATTTGAATGTAACATGAAATCAATAAAAAAAAAGGGACTGTGAATTCAGAAGTGACCACCTGAAGAGTATGGTCCTGCATATGGACTCAGTACTTGGTCTGAGCCCCTTCTGCATGGATTCCTGCCTCGATGCGGCGTGGCATGGGTGCGATCGGCCTGTGGCCCTGTTGGGGTGGAATGGAAGGCTTCAGCTCTTCTGAGTTGCTCGGTCTCATGTGTTTCATCTTTCTCTTGGCAATGCTCCATAGATTTTCTATGGGGTTCAGGTCAAGAGAGTTTGCTGGCCAGTCCAGCACAGTAATCCCTTGGTCATTGAACTAGGTTCTGGTTTTTGTTGCAGTGTGGCCAGGTGCCAAGTCCTGCTGGAGAAAAAATCAGCATCTCCAAAAAGTTTTTCTGCTGAAGGAAGCATGAAGTGCTCTAGAACCTCCTGGTAGATGCTGCATGGACTCTGAATTTAATAAAGCCCAGTGGACCAACACCAGATGACATGGCTTCCACACCTGCACTTTAAGGGTCTTGGATTGTTGCCTCTCCAATCTTCCTCCAGACTCTGGGACCTGGATTTCCACATGAGATGCAGAATTTGCCTCATCAGAAAACAGCATTTTGGACCACTGATCAGCAGACCAGTTAATTTATTCTTTAGTCCAGCTTGTGAAGCTCCCTCACATTTCTGAACTGCCTTTTCCGGACCATCCTCTCCAGCTGCTTCATCCCTGCTGGTTGTTCCACCTTTTTCTTCTACACTTTTTCTTCCACTCAGCTTTTTATTGATGTGCTTTGATGCAGCACTTTGAGAGCTTCTTCTGCAATCACCTTTTGAGGCTTTCCTTCCTTGTGGAGGGAATCAGTGATGGTTTTCTGCTCAACCGTCAGGTCAGCAACCTTCCCCATGATGGTGGATTCTACTGAAATAGACTGAAAGACCATCTGATTAGAGTGTGGTGCTTAGAGAACCTTTTCACACTGTTCTAAGTTTCTGAGATTTAGATTTTTGAGTTTTCATAAGCTGTAAGCCAATAATCATCAAAATAACAAATAAATGCTTTAAGTTTCTCATGAGTTTATGTAACACATTAGTTTACCTTTCTAAGATGAAATACCAGAATAAACTAAATTTTGCACAATATTCTAATTTTTTTTTAGTTTCACAAGCACACACACACACACACACACACACACACACACACACACATAGATAGATAGATTTTACCATGTCCACCTGTTCATTTGCTGGTTATCTCCAAACACACAACAAGTCCAGCCTTGAAGCAGATGGGCTACAGCAGCAGAAGACACACCGGGTGCCTCCTGTCAGCTAAGAACAGGAAACTGAGGCTACAATTCACACACACTCACCAACACTGGACAATAAAAGATGGAGAAACATTGCTGGTCTCATGAGTCTGGATTTCAGCTCCACATTCAGATGCTAGACTCAGAATCTGCTGGAAACATCATGAAAACATGGATCCATCCTGCCTTGGATCAACGCTTCAGGCTGCTGCTGGTGTAATGGTGGGGGGATGATATCTTAGACCACTTTGGTCCCCTTTGTACCAATGTGGCCTTGTTTAGCCACCGTGACCTGATTACACCATCACAGAACCCTGATCCAACCTCAAACCATCACAGAACCAGACTTTTGGACTGGTTTCTTACAACAATCTGGATTTTCTTTGTTCTATTTATTCCAACAAAGGTCTGATGTGCTGATTGGTCTGATCACAGTCCAGGTCTACACTGTGTGGTGGTTCATCCCCTTTGAGTCCAGAGAAGTTGACTCTGGGACTCTGGACCAGGTTAGCATGCAGCTTCTTCTCTGCTCAGTAAAGTCTGAAGTGGCATCTGTGAATGTAACTCTGTACTGTAGAACTGGTGAAGGTTTCCAGTTATCCTTGTTCATGTGGTTCTATCAGCTGGTGATGATGATGGTTCTGGATTCAGGTCCATATAGATCCCAGTAACTCCTGAACAGGAAGTCTGGTTCTGCTCCTTGTCTCTCTGGCTTGAATGTTGGTCCTTAAAGGATCTCAGTCTGTTATGTTTGACTACAACTCGCAGAGATGAGGGGATGCACCTGGTCACTAACTGCTTCCATCCATGTTGCTTCCTCTACACACACAGCTGAGTTACCCCAGTGAGTGAGATGGGATTACTGGACTAGACACACTAGCAGCTCTCCTCTCAGGATGTACTTGTTGGCTGCCAGGTATGAATTTAGTACCTTAGAAAATAAACACTGAGAATGTGTTAATTTATTTGTTAAATTAATTAAGAACCTAAAGTTTTTATGTCATGGTTGCAAGAACTTACATATTAATCACAATTTATACTTTAACTGCAGGTTTTGTATTTTGTTGAAGCAATTTAGCAGAAAAAATATTCAGCTCATTTCATTTTTATGGCTCAAATAAAACAAAATATTTAGTCATCACTAGATCAGAGTTGTAAGAGCTGAGGCTGAAAGGATTCATCAGCTTTGGAGAAAGAGGATGATGAGCAGTCTGGCCAAAACTCCTCTTCCACCTGTTTTAGGATCCTTTCTAGTATCGTTCATCCTTTGTGCCTCCAGTTGCTCATCCTCTTCAGAGAGATGCTCACTCCACCAGCACCGATGGAACTGCACATCTTCCTAAACTCTCCCCCGTCTCTCTCCTGACCTCAGCCCTTCCTTCCTTCGTTTTCCTTAGTTAGCTTCTGATCTTGCTACACTATCCTATGGTAACCTTCACCTGAGTGGGGAACTAAAACCATTTCAAAAGAGGAACCACAACCACCTTTCTCAGCCTCTGGCATCAGGATATGCCTCCTGCTTCCTCATTTTGACTAAACCTGTTCTTAAATCAGTACATTTATTTCATTATTGTCCCAAAAACGCATGTTTCATTAGTCATAGTCACATAATTACATGCAAGCAGAAGTAATCGACCATCGTCGGCACTGTTATGATCACCATGTTTTATACCTGTACTTCTTATATGGCTTTGGATAGTCACCACATAATTACCCAGATCTGTTAGACTTGTTCTCCTGTTCCTTCACACACTGAAATTCCTCCAGATTAACCTTTTACAGTTCACGCTGAGAAACAAGTGAGAGAAAAATGTTTCTTTTCAAGAATATTAAGATTTTTTCTCTTTTGGCAAAAGGTCGAGATAAAAGTTAATAAAGTTAGTAAAAGTGAAATGGTCAAAATTTACAACAGCACTGGGATTACAAACAATTTCTCTGGGTATTACAGGCACAAACCAACTGGTAGAAATGACTCAGGCATGTTTCTTTAAATATAATTCATCATATGGTCTCTGACCTGCTCTGCCATACCAAACGGTAGCACCGGACCCTAAAGGTTAATTAAATGGTTTTTATGCTATTCTCGACTGTAGAGGGAGAAATATGCTAATCTCCTCTGATCTTTCTGTGAGGAACATTGTTTTTAAAGCGTCTCATGCTATAATCTCACACTGGAGTTAACCAGCCAGCAGTGAGGGATCAGCTGAGATAAGCTCTACTTCTCCTAACGTCAGGTGAGGGGGTGAGATCAAAATGACGTCACCTGACTGCTTTTACATCAAACTCATGTTAAGAATTATGTTCCAGCTTGAATCCTGAATACTTTGAATGAATGAATGAATGAATACTTTATTTATTTCGGTTTAAAAACAAAAAATAAGTATATAAAATTACATTTTCTCAAAAGAATTAATCAGACAGCAACCGAAAAAGGAATAGGCTGAAGCCCCAGGGCTTATTTTTGCCTATCCTGTACTATCATAGAAATAATTCACAATAAGACATCAAAAATAAAAAACAACAACAATCTAATTCAATCAATTTCATTGTAACCTTTGATAATTTTTTATTTTAAAGTCTTCTTGAAAACTAACATAGAGTTACACATCTTAATGTCATCATTTAATCCATTCCATAATTTTGCACCCAAAACTGACACACATCTGTACTTAAGATTAGTTCTAGCTTTATATGTTTCAAACATTAACAACCCCCTTAAGTTATAAATCCCCTGCCTTAGCTTAAACATTTTTTGAATACAGTCAGGAATTGTCTTTTTTACCACTCGAAACATTATTTCTAATGTTTTTAGATATACAATGTCCAAAAATTTTATTGTTTTTGATTTAATAAAAAGCTGATTTGTAGAATGATGGTATCCAACCTCATTTATTATCCTAATAGCCCTTTTCTGCAATTTAAATATTGGATCTAAGTTTGTTTTATATACATTTCCCCAAATTTCAGCACAATACGTCATATAAGGCATCACAAGTGTACAGTATAGCAAATGGAGGCAAGTTTTATTCAATAAATCTCTTGTTTTGTAAAGAATAACAATAGACTTAGATAATTTCTGTTTTACATATTTTATGTGGGGCTTCCAACAAACTGTATCATCTATTATTATACCCAAAAACTTAGTTTCATATACTCTTTCAATTGCCACATTGTTTAAATTTAGTTTTATTTCAATATTAATCCTTTTACCACCAAACAACATAAATTTGGTTTTACTTTCATTTAATGATAGCTTATTTAAAGCAAACCAGTTATTTAACTTGGTCAATTCTATTTCTACAGTTTTCAACAACTTCTTAATGTTTCCTCCAGAACAAAACAAATTGGTATCATCAGCGAACATAACATATCTTAGTCTATCGCTTACAAATATCATTTACATAGAGTATAAATAATTTTGGTCCCAATACTGATCCTTGTGGTACTCCACAAATTATGTGTTTAAGATGAGATTTAATATCATTAATATTCACATACTGAAGCCTATTACTTAAGTAACTTCTTAACCAAAGTTGTGCTGTACCTCTTATACCACACCGTTCACATTTCTGTAGAAGTAAAGAGTGATCAATTGTATCAAAAGCTTTACGTAAATCAATAAACACACCTACTCCAAACTGCTTATTATCCAAGGCTGTTGCAATATTTTCCACAAATTCCATCACCGCTAATGATGTTGAACGCTGTCTCCTGAACCCATACTGATGGTCATTCAATAAATCATATTTTTCAATAAAGGAATCTAATCTCTTTACAAACAATTTTTCAAGAATTTTAGAAAATTGAGGCAGCAAAGAAACTGGTCTATAATTTGACACCAATTGCTTATCTCCATTTTTATAGATTGGGATCACTTTTGCTATTTTCATCTTATCTGGAAAGATACCTGTTTGAAAAGATCTGTTACAAATATATGTTAATGGCTCAAGGACACAAAAAATAACCTCTTTTATAAGTGACATATTAAGCTCATTACAATCAGTAGATGTTTTACTCTTAAATTCTTTTACTACTTCTAAAATGTCACTTTCACAAACTCCCCCAAGAAACATTGTATTACAACTATTGAAAGTTAATTTAAAGGTTTCATTTATTCCACCAATTTGGGGAATCTCTTTTGCTAAATTAGGACCTACATTAACAAAGTAATTGTTGAACTCATTCACCAAGTTTTCTTTATCACCATTGTCACCTTTTACAATGCTTGTTGGTAAGCACCTATCATTACGATTTTTGATAACCTTATTCAATACACTCCAAGTAGCCTTTATGTTCATTTTATATTTTTGAAGCAATTGTTCAAAATACATCTTCTTTTGACATCGCATTATAGATGTCAATCTATTTTTATATTTTTTATAATTATCCTCCTTTTCCTGTGTTCGATGCTTTAAAAACTCCCTATATAGCTTGTTTTTCTTTTTACAAGCCTTCTCCAATCCCTTTGTTATCCAAGGTTTTCTCCTCTTTTTAGAATTTTGAATAAACTTCTTCACTGGACAGTATCTGTCATAAATTGTCAGAAACGTATCCAAAAATGCATTGTAAGCATCATTAGGATCTTCTACATAAACTTCCTGCCAATCATGATTTGCCAATCCCATTTTAAGAGCTGCAATTGCTTCTGGTGTCTTCACTCTACTTGAATAATAAGTCTGAGTTTTCTCTGGAAAACTAAGCTTATTGCTCCTTTCAAGAACTGCAAAAACAGGCAAATGATCACTTATATCTGTCCCCAACAATCCACTTTTTATCTTCCCTTTAGTTATATTAGCAAAAATATTATCAATCAGAGTAGCACTGTCCTTAGTTATCCTGCTAGGCTTTAAGATCAGTGGATAGAAACCAAAACTGAACATAGTATCAATAAATTCTGCAGTTTTCTTGTGCTCATTTGACTTTAACAGGTCAATGTTAAAGTCACCACAAACAAAAATCACCTTGTCTCTCTGTTTTTCAAGTATTTCCAAAATCTTTGTATTAAAATAATCAATGCAGGATCCTGGTGTGCGATAAATGCAGCTTATTATTATATTTTTGTCTCTCTCCACTTGAATTTCAATGGTCAAACATTCCATCAGATTATCAATTACAGCTGTCATATTATTGATAACTTTGCATTTAAAACCCGAAACTACAAATATAGCAACACCCCCTCCCCTTTTGTTCACTCTATTTTGAGAGTACATCTCATATCCCTCTAGTTCATCCTCCAGCTCTTTATCGTTTCTCAACCATGTTTCTGTAATTGCTACAACAGTAAACCTTTCTTGGAACTGATTAAGATAATCTTTGATTTTAGCAAAATTACTAATAAGACTTCTACTATTGAAGTGGATCAATGAAAAACCCTTCTTTATAGTATTTAATTCTTCCTCAGAATAATATTCACAGGTCAAATTAACCCTCTGATATAAGTGAATGTCAGGATCAATACCATTTTCTAGGTCATAAAATCTGTGATCTTGAAAATCAAAGGATTCTAACTTTGCATGTTCACACATTCTCATGCTCAATTATTATTTCCCACATGCATCACACTTATCATATCCTACTAAGAAACAAAAAAGAAGGACATTTCTCTTCAAATTCCTAGGTTTTTCATTTATATCTATCAAGGTCCTTGATATCTCTGACAGCAATGACTTTGGCCTGTTCTGGCGTACCATTGAGTCGTATGAATACCTTACAGTTCCTTGTCCAGGTGTCTTGAATGTGCTTTTCTTTCTTCAAGAGTCTTGCCTGCCGTGCAATTTCAGCGTTTCTCTTTGTGAGATGCTCATTTACATATACACCTGTTCCCTTCAGTTTCTTTGCAAACTTGAGCACCTCAATCTTATGTTTTCTGTTCACCAATTTGATTATGATGGTTGGTCTCTTGCTCTGTTTTTGTGGGATAGTGTGACAAGCAACTATATTATTACTATCCAAGGGGATGTCTTTGTCATTGAAGAATTTAACGATTTGCTGTTCAAGTAAAAGTTTTTCACCTCTTGGTGCATCCTCCCCCTCCTTGTCACCTGCTGTGATTCTTGCATAAGAGTAGTGTTTTGTCTCCAGGCCAGATATCACCAGGTCATCCATTCTAGTATACTGTTCCAGATCTTCTACTCTTCTCTCCAGCTCTTCAATCTTCTGGTCTTTTTCTTTTATCACAACCTTCAGTTGTCTGATTTCATCAATTAAATCCAGTAGGCCCACCTGTTGTTTTACCACTTTGCTCAACTCTTCTGACATGAAGTTAAGGGACTTTTTAACTTCTTCCATATCTTCTGCTAACTTCTTAGTTGCCATGTTTCTTTTTTTTTTTTTTTTTTTTTTTTTTTTTATCAATAGAAATTTGTAGCAAAAGTTCAGTTCCTTATACAGGCCTTTAAGGTTCCAAGTAATCCAGAGATGTTGTCTGCAGAGCACGTCATAAAAAAAAAAACACTCACAACTTCAAAAATATAAAAAAATAACCCTGCAAAATGGATCAAAACTTCTTTGTGTAGTTAGAAAACTTAACTAGTCTCTCGGATGTTAAGTTATTTCCATGATATTCAACAGATTGTTAGGGCTTGTTAGAGCTCAACAGCACAGAGCTTCTAACCAGCAGCCATCTTCCAATCCTTCCAATCCTGATCAGTTTATACATATTATAGATTATTAATGCTCCAATTTTACATTTTACTTTTAATTGACAGCACAAGGAGGAGGATAGAGAAGGATAGAAGGAGGCAGCAGATGGAAAAAAAGGAAAGAGTTTCCACCTACATATTCAGCTGTGGATTCCACAGTAATGTAGCTTAACTAATAACTTTTATTCTGCATGTTGGTGCTTGTGTGGATATAGAGTTCTTTTTAAGTGGCTGAATCAAACCACACATTTTTGGTTCTTATTTCAGAATGAAGAATAGTTTTGTTTCTAAAAAGGTTCACATTGGGCCATATTCACCAATATCTTCTTCTGAATCTTTTTAAATTTGTTGCACTTAAGAAGTTTCTTTTTACAAAAACTCTCCATCAATTGCACAAAAAACACCAATTTCTCCAAAAGTTGAAAGGACGTGTCAGGTGGCCCTTTGCAGGTAAATGTCTGAAAATGTCCATAAAGGGTCGAGACTGACGGCCGTGTGCAGACAGACAGAGGGGGGATAAATAATCCCACCGCGGTCCTGGTCCAGGACACTGACACTGACACGGGTCAGGCAACTGATCGCTGTGTGTGAGCCCCACTGATCAAGTCAAGTTTGCATTTCTAAATGAAAAATTTAATATTTCATCCATATTGAAGCAGATTAGGCATAGAATACCATTAAAGTATTTCCCTCTACTATTTAAAAACACTTCACCTAAAATCGGATCCAGCTGATACGAGCTGTGACTGACAGATAACAGGAACTTTAACACTGAGGCTCAGCACAAATGTTTTCATCAGGCTCTCACCACTCAACAAACTTCTACATCCAGTCAAAGAGGAACCGGGAAGCAACACTCAGTAACTAACCAGTACAAGTAATCTATAAATTCATTTTAGAGAAAGGCTGCTAGAGCTTAACCAGACTGATCAATCTGCAGCAGACAAAAACCGAACAAGCTGAACTCCTGACAGTACAAATGTAGCTGTGTCGTACTACATTCAGTAAGGATGAGCCGGACTGAGTTTAATCCAGCTGCAAAGCGCCTCCAGAAGCCTGGAGGGACACGTGCACCTGTGGTTGCTACCTTGCTAGGTCTCGTCTCATTGCTGGAACCATCCAAGCTGCAGGAAGTGGTTGATTCTTGCAGTGTGACACCTGACACATGCTCCTTTCTTCATGTTATTGTTGAACCATTTTCTGATGTCTGTTGTCTTAAAGGTATCCGTCTACTACTTCATTAGAGCTAGCTCATGACTTCACGCCAAATGTTGCTTCAGCGTCTGGGTTGAGCTAATTGTGTTCTCTCTCCTCCTGGGTCTGCCGGTGAGCCCTGCATGCAAACCCATCGCTGTGGAGTCGCTGATCAGCCCACCAATCAGTGTCTCCATAAAGGACTGCTCTGCACACCAGTCAGGTTGGGTGACTGAGGCAGAGGTGGCCAGACAGCTGTGGTGTTGTATAAAACGATAACTAAGATCAGACTGTGTGCACTAATGTGCTGTTATTCTGTGTATTTAATCTAATTTGTCCAGCTTTTGTGGACCAGGATGCTGCAGTCCAGTCTCTTCACTCTGGTCACTCTTGAAAAGGTTTTTTTTTGCGTGCACGCCTTGGTTGTTTTTAATTAAAGGTCATTTGGATCCATTTCAGTTTGCCTAAAGGTCAGGCAGGGGGTGGAAGATGCAACAGGAGCTCTTTAAAATATGCTTTTGAGGCATCTAGAAGGAACCAGAACTTTAGCAAACTTGCTTTTTATTGATTTCTCATCCATGTTTAATTGTATTCAACCCCTTGTTTTAGCAGAGAAATTAAATGGTTTTATGGTATTGACTCTGGCCTTATAGGTTTATTAACTGAACAGGATCAGTGAGTGAAGGTCAGTGAGGTTTTTTCCTCTACTAGTTCTCCCCAGGGATGTGTTCTTTCGCCCCTTTTATTTATTTTATATACTCATGATTGCCGCAGCCAGTATCCACAGCATCATAAAGTTGGCGGATGACTCAGTCATGCCATCTCTCCTCAGCAGTGTTGACCCTGATCGTGGGTCAGGGGTCTGGGATTTCACTGACTGGTCTGAGTCTTCTTACAGATTAGTGTTTCTAAGAGATGATTTTTGATTTTAGGATAGAAAGTCCAGTCACCTCACCAGCCGTCGTTTCAGGTGAAACTGTTGAAGTGGTGAACCAGTACAGGTACCTGGGACCAGTACAGGTACCTGGGATCAGTACAGGTACCTGGGATCAGTATAGATACCTGGGACCATTACAGGTACCTGGGACCAGTACAGGTACCTAGGACCAGTACAGGTACCTGGGATCAGAACAGGTACCTGGGACCAGTACAGGTACCTGGGATCAGTACAGATACCTGGGATCAGTATTGTGATGACTTCAAAAACCACCAAAAAAAAGTCTCAGAGAGGCTGAAGTTGGGCCTTTCCTCTTTGTCCGATGCGCACATAAAAAATCCGCTGAGATCCAAAGTATAGATACCTGGGGCCTGTACAGATACCTGGGACCAGTACAGGTACCTGAGATCAGTACAGGTACCTGGGATCAGTACAGACACCTGGGGCCAGTACAGGTACCTGGGACCATTACAAGTACCTGCGACCTGAACTTGATGACAGGCTGACTTTTGAAGCCCATGTGGATTCACTTTGTAAGAAGGCCCATTAGGGAATGTACTTTTATCAGAAGCTTTGTTTATTAATGTGGATTTTATGAGAATGTTTTATTCTTGTCTTATCGAGTCCATATTACTTTTAACTTTATCTGCTGGTTTGCTGTGTTAAGGTGTAAAACAGAAACAGACTGTTGGGGATTGTCAGGGTGTGCCGTAAAGTAGCTGCACAGCCTTGAATAACCTCACTGACCTGCAGGAGGAGAGGTCAGTGAGGAAAGCCAGACTGAGCCTGTCAGATCCAGAACACCCACCGCAGGACCAGGTCAGATCCTTCTGGACATAGATACCCGCTGCCCAGCTGTAGCACAAAAAGACTGAAAGATTCATTTATTCCTACAGCAATCAGGTTTTTAACTGATTTGTTGTGATATAATGTGTCTGTTGTTTTATTATACATGTTGTTACTGGCTGTAAAACTAATTGTCCCCAAAGGATAATAAAGATTCTTCAACTTGGTACCTGTTGCAGCCCATTTTATATGACTGACCTTTTACTTGTTATTACTTATTCTATTTCTTATAGTTATTTCTTCTATGTTGACCCACGTACAGCTGCTCATTCTGGTGATTGGTGAATGTATAATTGTTAGGCTGAACAGCTTTTTTTACCCATTATTATTATTATTATTATTATTATTACTGTTTTTGTTGTTGTTGTTGTTATTTGTGGTGTTAACTTGTACAAGTCCAGCCTATGATAAAGTCTCCAGTCGTTGTGTGTATTAGTCTGTTACTGTGGTATTGTGTTTGAAAAGAAGAAGTAAAAGTTGTAATCGTTTATTTAAATGTGTGGTCTTGCTCTGCCTCACCCAGGTGCTCTGCTCAGGGTGTGCATCTGCTGGTTTTAGAGAAGGGAGCCTTTGTCCTGTTATATCATGATAGGTTACAGGACATAATGAGGCCTTTCAGTTATCACGAGATTTGGTGAATCTATACACACATAGATTTAATATAAAAACACACAAGCAACTTTCCTTTTAACCCTGTCAAATCATGATTAATAGCCCCTGTTTAAAACTGTATCATGTAGGTCTGAAATGCTAGAATAACGTATTAAATAATTAAATTATTTTGATGGCTTTTAAGATGAATGTTTCTGCTTTTGTACTGGTACTCCACGTCATCCAAACTTTTGCTGGTTTGAAGTTGCAGTAAAACTAACGAAAACCTTATTTCCAGTTTTAAAAATGTAATTATATGACACATTTTGCAGTTTGGTGAGTTTTGTGGTGCATAAAACAGTTGCAGTGATTATTAGCCAATTCACTGTTTGTCATAGGTGTGCTAAACAAATAAACATCCTACATTTGCCTTCATTCCTTCCAGACACGTGAGACACATGCAAAAGATTCTCTGCAGCTCGAGCAGAAGGAGGTATTAAACAAATTAAGACCCACAGTTTCCATGTCTTAACGTAGAGGTATGTCGAGGCGTCAGTGTGTGAAAGCAAACAATAAATCAGTAGACACATCAAAGGCAGCTGTTTTTAATTAGTTCCACGGAGAGAAGCTCGCGCGTCCAGTGTTGCGTAACTTCTCAAGGTGACGGTTAGGGCGGGACTTCCGTGTCTCCCCTCAAACCAGGAAGTCGGCGTGTTACTTCTCCTCCTCCTTTTCTCGGTTTCAGCTGTGTGACAAACAACAGGCGCTCAGAGGCGAAAAGTTGCCCCTTTTTTGCGGACGTCTTAACAGGAGAGCGGCTCACCGTTTAACTTCGCCGGTTGTTATCTAAGAAATGCTCGCGCGAGGTGGAAGTTGGCGCTTTGTCATGGTAAGGGGCTAATTTCTACACGCTGCCCGGAATTAGACCGAGCTCGCGGCAGCCACAGGTGATAAGAAAAAATCGATAATTGACAGTTGGATGAATCATCACTTAAACTCCGTTTGCATGTTTTATTGAAAGTTATAACAACTTTATTTGTCCTCGTGGAGGAAATGAAGGCAGGCACAGTTTGTCTGATGTTAACAAAAATCAAATATTTAAGAACATATATTACAGTATATTCATTAAGGCATTGGTATTATTTACCCATTTTGTTCTTATTTTTCAGATCATGGAGGATTTTTAATATTAACATCTACCTTTTTCAACTATACTCCAGGATGAGTTGTGTTCTTTGTCACATTTCATCCATTTTCTCCTTCACTGGCACTGATTTGTGTCTTAATAACTGTAATAACTGCACAGTGAAGCAACTATATCTATAATCATGTACTTTTGATGACAGAGGAGTCAGGTAGCCCTTCCCATATCCCTTTCCTTTTGTCTGTAACAAGGACAGCTCTTTTTATTCACACCCAGTCCTCCCGAACCCCCACCCCCTTCCTCCCCTGCCCACCACTTCCCAAATCTCTGTGCCATGATCCGCAAAAGAGGCTGCCTCATATTTTGTGGAGCATTCCTGTTTGTCACCTGGAATGCCATACTGGTGCTTATGCTGTGGGGCAGGCCTCCGTCGAGCCAGCTGGAAAAGGGAGAGCAAGAAGTGGCCGAGGACCCCACGGGCGACATGGTGGGAGATTTGATCCGAGTAGCAGACGAGTTGGAAGAAGAGCTGGAGCAGCAAAAGAAAGTCCTGTTCCAAATTCAGACACTGTGGGAGCAGTCGAAGAGACATAACGGGAAGGCCGTCGCCCCCAGTCAGCCCGTCATCCCCATCCTGGTCATCGCCTGTAACAGGGTCACCGTGAGGCGCTGCCTGGACAAACTCCTCCAGCACCGGCCCTCGTCAGAGCTCTACCCCATCATTGTGAGTCAGGACTGTGGGCATGCCGACACGGCTGAGGTGATTCGCTCTTATGGGAATAATGTAACTCATTTGAAACAGCCGGATTTGTCAGACATCCCAGTGCGGCCAGAGCACAAGAAGTTTCAGGGTTACTACAAGATCTCCAGGCATTACCGCTGGGCTCTCAACCAAGTTTTCAAGGAGCTCTCCCATTCCTCTGTTGTGGTTGTAGAAGATGACTTGGAGGTTAGTAGATTACTCTAATTACAGCCTGTTTTAAATGTCCATTTTCCTGTATTAAACTCATCTTGTACTCCAGGTGGCGCCAGACTTCTTTGAGTATTTTCAAGCCCTGCTGCCACTCCTTAAATCTGACCCCAGTCTGTGGTGTGTCTCGGCCTGGAATGACAACGGCAGGGATGGCTACGTGGACCCTGGCAAGGCAGACCTGCTGTACCGGACAGACTTCTTTCCCGGTCTGGGGTGGATGCTCCTCAGGGAGGTGTGGGAGGAGTTGGAGCCCAAGTGGCCTGCGTCATTCTGGGACGACTGGATGCGTCAGCCCGAGCAGCGCCGCGAACGTGCCTGTATACGGCCAGAGATCTCACGCACTTTAACATTTGGCCGTCAGGGCGTGAGTCTGGGTCAGTTCTACGACAAATACCTGCGCTACATTAAACTTAATAGCGAGTCTGTGCCTTTCACTCAGCTGGACTTAAGTTACTTGAAGGAGGAGACGTACAGACAGAGTTTTGATAAGGAAGTTTACAATGCACCTGTGGTTACATATGAAGATGTGAAGCAGGGCCTTCTTAAAGGACCGGGGCCTTTCCGCCTCCAGTACTCAAGCAAGGACAGTTTCAAAATGCTCACTAAAAACCTGGGAATCATGGATGACTTGAAGTCTGGCGTGCCAAGGACAGGTTACAGAGGGGTTGTCAGCTTCTTCTTCAAAGGAAGGAGAATTTACTTGGCTCCGCCTCCAGGATGGACTCAGTATGATCCCAGCTGGAGCTGATGATCTCTGCACCCCTACATGCTGCAGCCTTTTGGTGTCTCTAAAAATCTGTTAGGTAAAGGCTTTCCAGACCAAAGATGAAAGTGATTTTTCTAATTCTGTCATTAAAATGCAGAATTTATTGTCCCTGGTAGGGATTATTGCCAATGCTACTCAGGTCGTTTTCATTACTCCCTGTGTCGGAAGCAGCCTGAACAGTGAATTAGGCAAATCTGCTGTAATTCACCAGAGATTTATTTTTATATGATGCTAATTGTGCACATTCATTAATGCATTTGATGCAGTAACCTAATTTGCCTTTTTTTCTTTAAATTATTTGCAGTTTATGGTAGACCATGACCAAATACATTTAAAGATACAATCTGTGGTATGCTTGGTTTTAGTGTCAGTGGTTGGTTAATACTGCAGTATAATCTGTGATTTGATCGTGATTGTTTGTCTTCTGTGGAAATCAGTTCTAAATTGTGTTTCATATGATTTTTTTTTTATTCTCCTATAAAATATTTCTGTAGGGTTTGTCATTTTACAAACAACTACATCTGAGTACATTTGCATATTTTTCAATAAACAAATCTATCCAAATTTTGCTTTTTGCTCACTTTCACTCGTGAATAAGATATTTACTTATTTGATTTATTAGTTTATGATTATAAAAACAACTCTTGATTATTAAATATAAAATCCGCACGTGATTTTAATTTGAGTTCCCCAAACACCAGCTGTGTTGCGTAGTCCTATAAAGAAATACTTATTTAAAATCATGTAAAAAGATCGTGAAGATAAGCGTTACCGTGTCTACGGTGGCCGTCTTGTCTCAAACGCTGCAGCCAGTCAAGTAAGTGTTCTGTTTACTTCATTGGTGATGAGGTGAGGCTGAAGCCGCAAGCTAGCTAGCCTAGCTATAGTGATAAGTGCCGGTAAGGATGGATGACAAAGGGCACTTGACGGGAGGTCTTAGTGACAAACCTTCTGATTTGCGGCTGAAGGCAGCTGTTCATTCTTACCTCTTCTGTAAAGCAGCCGTTACGTTTTTATTAACGGCGTTAGCAAATTAGCACGCTAAGCTAAGCTAGCTGCAGTGGGGTCGGGTTTCGGTGTGGTGTAATATGGCTGTTATCGCAAACTCAGCTCTTGTTATCGCTGGAAAAATTTTCTGATTCCGTTTAGTCGCTGCAAAGTGGACCGGGTCTCTTAAGGAAACAAGCTGAGTCTGCGTGGGGAAGGACCTTAAAAGTTACTGCTTGCGAAATCGTGCGGCCTGGAATGGAGCCAGGCGACTTGCGTGAAAGCCCCGCCGGTTCCGGGGAGTCTGATGCGGGGGAATGGGGGGATGTTATCCCCGGGGCGGATGAGGAGGTCAGAGGTGCTGAAACTAAAGAATCAACAGCTGAGACGTCGCTCAGGCACACCTGCGAGGAAGGTGAAAGCGGAAAACAAAAAAGCGGCGCGGAGCTGTTACGCAGTCCACACGAAGAAGAGCTGGATCCCCGGATCCAGGTGCGACAACCAGCCCCTTTTTGTTCTTTCCCCTTCATCCACACAGGTAGCTGTTAGACGCAGACATTTTTAATTGTTGTAATTGTTGCTCACAGCAGCTTGGTGGGTATTTGTTGATAGCTTCCTGTTGGGGCTAACGTGGATGTAGCAGTGAGTCAGACTAAAACATGCTATTAATTATTCAGAGTACTTTACGTTAATTACATTTTACAATAATCTGTGCTAATCCAGTTCTCTGGTCAAAACTCATTATATGTATCTATCACAAATGTCAAATGCACTTTATTTGTTCTTTATTAAAATTATTACATGCCCAATACATCTTAACTATAGTAAGAATTTACAATAAATCCATTTTTAGTATTATAGCGCTTTTCCAGTCAGCTTGACTACTCAAAGTGCTTTACTCTGCATGTCCCATTCACACACACACACACACACACACATAGGGAGGCAATGCCAGGTTCAGTGTCTTGCCCAGGGATGCTTAGGCATGCAGTCAGGGGAAGCCTGGAATCGATCCACCGACCTGCGGTTAGAAGATGGCTGCTCTTCCTCCTGAGCTACAGCTGACTTTTTATCAAGCGACTATTTCTGTTGTTTAATGTAACAGGAAGAGTTGGAGCACCTCAATGAGGCCAGTGCAGAAATCAACAGACTGGAACTGCAGTTAGATGTAAGTACAGATTACTATTTACTATTTATGGGCAGAATAATTTTGTAGCTTCTTTTCTCTTTTTCTGTCATTTTGAGCTGATTGTGTGTGTTTGGACTGTTGATCAAGCAAATTAATCCAAATATGATCAGATTTCCACTATTTTCCCACTTCTCCTGAAACAAAATATAATAAAAATGTCTTGCTGCCTCCCATGTTTAAATATACACTTGTTTAATGAGGCTTTTTCAAACCGAGATTAATATAAATGATTAATATAATGCAAGCTCATTATAAATGGAAAAAATATGTACCATCACTCTGGGAATTGCTTCTGAGTCTGTACCCTGAAAGCACTAATCAATATTAAAATTTGGTTTTCAGAATATGTAAAGCGCCGTGGCTGGGAGAAAAAGAATGGAGCTCTTGGGAAACAAAAAATATATTGTAGCTGGTAGTTTGGCATTTTGTGTGCAGGGAAGCTGTTCATTGTTTACTTCCAGCTCTTCTCTTGCATGAAATGTGGTCATTTGTTCCAACGCAGGTGAATCTAATTTTCTCATTTTCCTGCATTACCGCTCCAGGATGCCAGATCAGGCTACCGGAAGATCCTCACCGAGTCTGCCAGGAAGCTGAATGCTCAGAGCTCTCAGCTGGGTAGCTGCATAGAAAAAGCACGACCGTATTATGAAGCCCGCCGCCTCGCAAAGGAGGTATTAAGAAATATTATATTTCCTTTGGTAACCTTAGCCGGTAGCACATTCTCTGAACTGAACATGGTCTTGACATTTAATGAAAAGGTAAAGTTGGACTACTTGGGTGTAGCTGAGTTGTTGAGTTGTGTCCTTGTCATGTTTCCCTTCTGCAGCCTGTGAAAGTTTGTCTGCTCTCTGTAGGCACAGCAGGAGACCCAGAAGGCAGCTCTGAGCTACGAGCGGGCCGTTTCCATGCACACAGCTGCCAGGGAGATGGTTTACGTGGCAGAGCAGGGCCTGCTGGCTGACGGCAGGAACACTCTGGATCCCACCTGGCAGGAGATGCTCAACCACGCCACCGCCAAGGTAACACAGAAGACGAGGCACACAGTAGAAACAGCCTCTTGTTGAAGGAGATGCTCTTTTTTTGTGTTTCACTCATCTACATGACCTCACTGCTTTGTTACACATACAGTTGTTATTGATTTTTTTGGCGGTTTTGGCAACATTCAAACAGATTGTTTTGATCGGCTGGCTGAAGAAATAGCTTTTAACTCCGTCTGCTGAATCGGGTTGCTTTGTAGTACAGGTGGTGTTTTCTTTACTCCTGAGAGTCAGATAATAAGACTTCTGTAATGTTTGAGGTAGTGCACAGTTATGTCAAGGAGCGAAGAAGATTTTCTTCCTTTACTGGCCTTAAAGTTACAGAGCACTTATAAAAAGTAAGTGAGTTTTGCTCTGCATCTGTATGATTGGAGTGTAGGCAGGAAGGATGTGTCTGTGCAAACCAAAATATCTGCCACTTGATCAGGTCCACCTCCTAGTACCAGGCTAGATCCTCTTTATATCTTGGTGTGATAGATTGAACAAGGTGCCGGAAACCTTACTCAGAGGTTTTGCTCCATATTGACATGACAGCATCACACAGCTGCTGCATCCATGCCAATCTCCCGTTCCACCACATCCCAAAGCTGCTCTACTGGATCCAGATCTGGTGATTGTGGAGGCCGTTGGAGTCCAATGAACTCATCGTCATGTTCCAAGAAAGCAATGTCACTATTATAGATATTCTTGTTATGATAACGTCTAAGAAATTATTGCAATTTTACTATTATAACGATTACTTTGCATTAATTTCCTACACTATAAAGCACAAAGTCACGAGCGTACATGAACACTCCTTATAGGTCTTTAAGTTTTATTTATTTCTTTTGAACCCAACATAACAAAATAATATAAAAACAAAGTCAAATAACCAACTTGTACCTGGACTTGGGAGCTTCTCAGTGTTTCCCACAGACCAGGTCTGTGGTGCTTCTGGTGAGGGAATGAAATGTGGTGTCGTGGCGGTTAGGTATTTAACTAAAATAGATGAAATACCTATTTTACTATCATTTATCTGCATAGAAAGGCATGGCTGGAGGTAATGAATTGCTAACAGATATTAAGCGTAAACTAGCTTCCCTTCCCAAGGGGTCAGTGAATGCAGCACGCATTCCTCTCCTCCTCAGAAGTTTTTTTTTTTTTTAATGCGAGAAAAGTGCCGGTGTTGAACCCCCTCACCAGTAATGTTAGGGTGTTAAAGTTCAGTTTATTTGCCATTTGCAGTATAAGAAACCACATTGGAAAACAGTTGCGAAGAGCTCAAAGTGTCAACATTTAAAAGACCAAACATACGAAACACAAGCCTAAAATAAACACATGGGCACGTCCTAAAAACACTGTATAAATAAACAGCAGTAAAAGAGGTCATTTCTGAGGTATTTCAAAGTGTATTGTTCAAAGTCATGACAGCTTGAGGAAAAAAACTTAATATGATGAGATGTGATGCATTTAAAATCTTTTTCCTGAGGGCAGGAGGTGGAACATCTCTGTAGCAGGGTGGCCAGAGGGATCATTGATGATCTGTAAAAATGTTAAGAATCTAGATTTGTAAATGTCCTCCAGGACTGGCAGGTCGCAGCCTATTGTCCTGTGAGCAGAGCGAACCACTCTGTTTAAAGTTTTCTTTCACAGTGAGCTTACCAAACCACACGGTGACATCCTCATCTCCCACGAGTTTGATGCCCTCAAATCCATGCATAGTCAGCTGACTTACTTTTTCCATGTTGCCTTTAGAGACCTCGGTGTCTCGCAGTCATTGATGATGGGTGCTTTTAACACAGTTAATTACATAAATTATTTACCACCGTTAACATGTTTTTTTTGACAGCCTTAAGAAAAAGTTAAACAGGTGAAATGTGCTGATGAAGCGTTTCATTCAGTGGAGTCGCTCTAAATAAAGTTCAGATCTCAGCTAACGCGCTGATGTTAACACCTACAAAGAATATTGGATCCATTTAAAGTTGTACGACTCAGAAATTCCTAGAATGATGAACATTCAGCTTGTTCGTCTGTGTGTGTTGCCATGACGACCGTGACGCTATCGGCGTAACACCGGAGCAGGAGAACTCCTCCATCTGCTCCTCACTGGAGCAACATGCTTCCATCTCCACCTGCCTGAGAGAGTCTAGAAAACTGGGCTGATTTTTTTCAACTGGTTGACGTGTTTTCCGACGCGTGCACTCTGACGGAAACCCGTGTGTGCACAGGTATCGCTGTGTGTGTGCTCACTGCGATGGACAGAGAGCAGCTACGACATGCCGTCATGGAAACCAGATAAATTGCATCAGACTGTTTACTGTTTGATAAAAGGACGAAGTGTAAATCTGTTCTAGAGGAAATGTGACTTTAAATGACCATATCAGATTTATTTCAAAGTACATACGTGTGTGTTGACATCACTTCCTGTGGCGGCACCCGCAGTCTTAGCATTAGCTGCTAGTGTGAGCGGTCATACACTGCAAAAGACTTCACAGGTGGATGTAATCCACACTGGTGAATGAAAACATCTGAACTTGACCTCATCTTGGCAGGAGAAGCAGATTTTGGACGGACCCACCACAGGAAACCAGTTGCGTGTATAAATGCTAAGATCTTGCCGACCCTCGGTACGTCACGCAAGAGCAGGGTCACGTTACCGGAAATGAGGACAGATAAAAAATTGATCTCCAAGTTTTGTAAATCGATATTCGATTCATTTAATTTATATGGCTTCAAATCAGTAAATCGATTTTTTTTTTAACCCAACCCTGTTCAAGACCTGCTCCTGCTTTTAAATCCATGATTTATTTCTGTTCATAATTTCTCTTCTCCACATTCATGGATCCCAAAAGGTGAACCAGTGGATCATAGAAGACGTCCCCTGGTTACATCTTGTTTTTTCACTCTCACTAGAAATCTGAATCCGATCCATCTGCCTGTTTTATAATCAGCAGATTTCACAGCTGTGGCTCCTGCTACTTCAGTTTACTTCTAGTTTCCACCTCCTCAGCATGAACTGAATGATAAGAGACGGTACGCGCAGCAGAGAAGCTGATCAGCTGATCACCAACAGTCACGTCATGAGGGAGCAACAGGAGAGGGAGGGGGGGAGGTGGCGGACAGAGCGCAGAGCGATCGGAGCAGCAACGTCTGCGCAAAACGCGCAAAGTAAAAAATCACCGTGGAATAAAGTGCCCTGTATAGGCATGTAGCCTACTGTAGCCTACCCTAGCCTACCAACTAGAACTGCACTTCATCCTAATCGCGTTGTTTTCTGCGTTGTTTTCTGCGTTGTTTTCTGCGTTGTTTGCTGACTTCGGGATGTTCAGTATTAATAATGTTAATTTCTTTAGGCTAAAATGACCTTTGCTGAGTTACAGTAATCGGTGGGCAGGTCTCTAAGCACTGTATATCCTACTACCCTTTGGTAAGCTCCAGATGTCGTCAGCCGGCTTCTCTGTACCAAATATCCTGCTGCTTCAGGTTTTCTTTTGATAGGCCTCGTGCGTTGTGCATGTAGAGGAGGAAATCAGCTGTCAGTGTGTGTGCACGTATCAGTGATGAGTGGGTTGATCCACACTGACCAGTTGCAAGTCGCCAATAAAGCTAATAAAGACATTTCTTAAAATATTCAGACTTCATGCTTGCTTGCATTAAGGAGGTTCGGGGTGGAATCTGGCGCATTGCTCTATGTGGGAAACCTTCTTCTTTCTGGAAACTACTTTATAAAAATGTTTTTCACCATTTTATTTTCAGTCTGAGTTCAAGAATTTCTAAACCCAGGAAACCATCTAGCTGGACTTCCAGCTGTCCTTCAGCAGAATCGCTGCTGTTTGACATGTAAATACCGTATCTTAATAATAATACAAGTGTTGCTCGCTGACGACTAAAAACGGCTTAAGCTGCTGGTTATCCTGCAGGTGGTGCGTTTCCTCCTTTTGCTGCAACTCTTTATGTCAGGCTGGTGATCCGTCCTCCACAATGACACCCAGACCTTTTTCTTTCTAGACCGACCCCCCCCCCCCCCCCCAAAAAAAAAAACCCAACAAAAACCCAACAAAAATCCAACAAAGATGATTTAGTATGTTTGGAGAAGTTAATCCTTCGTCTGTCGTCCTGTCCCACTCCGGCGCTCCTCTTCTGCAGTTCACACTGAAGGAAAACAAAGCAGCACAGGCGGCAGCACACGGATGTTGTATAACCACGTTTATGTTCCAGGCATGAGTTGTGCTGATCTGCCGACATGGTTCAGACATAATCCTTCATGGAAAATGAGAGCATTGAGGGGTTTTTATGATTAATTAATAGAGACGATGGATGTTGGAGGTGATTGGATCTTTGTGACATGGTGCATCATCCTGCTGGAAGCAGCCAGTAAACTTAGTTTCCTGTTCTTAGCTGGCAGGAGGCACCCGGTGTTCTCCTGCTGCTGTAGCCCATCTGCTTCAAGGCTGGACGTGTTGTGTGTTCAGAGATGATACTCTGCAGACTTTGGTTGGAACCAGTGCTTATCTGACTTCCTGTTTTCTTTCTATCATCTCCAACCAGTCTGTCCATTCTCCTCTGGCCTCTGCTTGCTGGATATTTTCTCTTCTTCAGACCATTCTCTGGAAACCCTGGAGATGGTTGTGTGTAAATACTCAGACCAACAACCATGCCACGTTCAAAGTCACTTAATTCCCCTTTCTTCCTCATTCTGATGCTCAGTTCAAGTCCTCTTCACCATGTCTACATGCTGCCATGTGATTGGCTGATTAGATATTTGCGTTAACAAGCTGTTGAACAGGTGGAGCTGATGAAGTAGATGGTGTGTGTGTGTGTGTGTGTGTGTGTGTGTGTGTGTGTGTGTGTGTGTGTGTGTGTGTGTGTGTGTGTGTGTGTGTGTGTGTGTGTGAGATGAGCCTAAAATTTGGTGGATGTTCACAGTCCTGTTAACTCCAGTAGTTTGTTAGAACAAACCACACACTGAGCACCTTACAGCATTTCTACTATAAAAAAGGTATTTTATTTATTCTGAACAAAACATGTCGTGTGTGTGTGTGTCCTGGTGCATCTGGCAGGTAAATGAAGCGGAAGAGGAGCGACTGCGCAGTGAGAGGGAGCACATGCGCGTCACACATGCCTGTCAGGAGGCCGAGGCTCGGGTCCAGATGCTGCTCAAGTCCCTGAAGAGAGTCATCCTGAAGTCCAAACCTTACTTTGAGCTCAAGGCCCAGTTCAACCACATACTGGAGGTAACAGACAACCACACAGCTGAGCTGTCTTTCCTGATGAGAGAATTGAGTTGAACTGTAATTATCCTGCTGAAGTGGCTCCAAAGCTGCAGTGTTGTGAGTTTCAGATGGATTTACTAAAGTTGGCTGTTCGTTCACCTCCAGGAGCACAAAGCCAAAGTCCTGCAGCTGGAGCAGCAAGTGACCAAAGTGAAGACTCGCTATTCCATCGCCCTGCGAAACCTGGAGCAGATCAGCGAGCAGATCCACGCCCAGAGGGGGGGAGACCCGGCAGAGGGAGGACACCCCACGGTCTGCGCCGGGAGGAGCCCCCCTGTCGGAGCCGAGTCAGACACCAGGGTTCAGACGGAGGATGGAGCCTGCGGTGGCAGCGCGATGGGGAAAGATCAAGCCGATGCCGCCATCCAGCTGGTGGAGCGATACAAGGACAGCGAAAAGGAGAGGGAGCGAGCCGGGTCGGATTCTCTCTCCGTGTTCAGCCTGCAGACCATCGCTTCCGACCTGGAGAAATACGACTCCATCGAGCACCTCGGCGACCTGAGCGATGTGGGCAGCGTAACTGGGGACGAAGGGGAGAGAGAGAGGGGGGCAGGGATGAATAAAAGAGACAAGCTGACAGAAACGAGTGCCAGAGAGCGCCAGCAACAGTTCTACAAGCAGCACCACCGAAGCTTCAGCTTGTGAACGGATGCAGAGCCAAAAGGGAGGACGGCAGCTAAGTCTAAGACGGAGAATTAGCTCAGACAGACCTGGATGTAAATACGCACATTATTATAAGCTGAACACAGTCAACACTACAGAGACCCCCAGCTTCCATCCCTTCAGGTTAACTGCAGCCAAAATTCACTCCCTCTGAAGATAGAAGTTGTTTCTGGAGCAGACGTGTTTAGAAAGTCATCATTTCTTACTTCTGAGGCTAATTGCTGATCTGATTTGCTGAGACTGGTGAACCCCCCCCCCCCCTTCCAGTCACATCAAGTCCCATCAGCGCTGGCTGCAAGGTGGAGGCGCACAGGCCTCTCCAGACACGCTGAGATCACTCAAAGTCAGGAAAGATGACAAAAACCTTTCTCTGGTGCTGCAGAGTGACAGCATGTATTTATCTCCTGGAACGTGCTGGAAGAGGCTGCATCTGCAGCAGAGACATGGGTTTTTTGAATATTCCTGAAGTAGACTTCAGTCTGAAAGCATGCACCAAAACACAGAGGGAAAGTTTGGGATGAAGAAGCTCCATCATGCTTGTGTCTTAATGTATCTCTCCCGATTTGTGTTATTTGGATGTTGTTTACATTGATTCCCTTTTTGTTTGCCTTTAAATGAGTTTAAAAAAAAAAGTGTGCCTTGACACTCAACAAGGTGATCTCTCTCCAGACCTCTTCAGAGAACAATCGAGAGACATTTTATAATTTTTTATTTTAATAATCCTGAATTGGACTCCGTTCCTGACACTTGAAAGATTTTTGATTTTATTTTTTTATTTTCTGCTGCACTTTGTCGTCAGTCTGACTTGTAAATGTCTGTAATTATCAGCCCTGGAAGATAATGTGGAAAGTTGTATAGATGTTCAGATTACCTGCACATGTATTTAAATAATTGACACAGCTGAACTGAAACATGCACCTCACCACCTGTGATGCTGACATCTTTACCCTCTGCTGTAACCCCCCCACCCCCACCCCCACCCCAATCCATCACCCATCCTTTCATTTGTCATAGTAATCAATAAACAGATCATACCTCCCGGAACTCGTCTGTTTTTATTTGATGTGTGTCTGAGAGGAGTTTCTGCTGGAAAGCTGATGCTGAGGCGGGGGGAGGGGGGGTGTCTTCCTCTGCTCCCCTTCAATTATTCAGCAGATGTAAAAATATGAAGCAGGATGCTGATCACGGAGAGAAGGAAGAGGATGTTACGAGTCAGTGATGGAGTAGACTACCAATGTTGGAGAAATGACTGATTGCTGCTTCGTTGACTTAAGCTCCAAAGAGCTTTTGGTTGGGGGGGGGGGCTTAGCAGTGTTAAAACCACAGCGCCATATCCGCGCCTCTGCGCGCGTGTCATCCTGCCGCGGTGTAATGATTCCCAGCGGGATAAATCCTCACGCTTATCATCCATCCAAAGCTGCTTCTTTAGATTCATTATGATATATCGGTGTGGTGGGCGCAGACCGTGGCGTGTTTCATGTTTTCGGGGGAGGGGGGTTGGATAAACGCATGAGAGGGGCTGTTACGCACGGTACGTCTCCATGATGACGTCGTGAATTAGCTCAAGATTGTAGAGAGGAGAGAAAAAAGGAGGGGAGTGTGGTGAATCGGTGTTCCGTCGTTTATGTGGATGCGTTTGTGTACAGTGCATGTATCTTTTATTTTCTTTCATTTATCGTATGATTTTTGGCATTTCTTCATTTTTGCTACGCGTAACCGCAATATTGTGAAATAATTCGAATAATATAGTCTACCGTTTTATTTTATTCTTTTGTAAGATTGTGTTTGCGCCCGGAGCAGATTGCACATTTACTGTATAGCCATATTAACACAGCCATAACCTACAAATCATTTGTAAAGATGCACATTTGTACCAAATAATCCGACACCGGGGCTTTCCTTGGCGGGTCCCACCCGGAGGATTTACTCTTATCTTGACTGAGCTCATCGGACTAATAGTAAGTACACATGCTACAGCTTTACTTCAAGGCGTTCGTGCTACTATTGCTGTTAGTCGCAGTTTTTAGTTTTTAGGGCGCATTTCTGGAGAAAAACACTGCGGATAATCTGGACAGATGTCATAATCGCTGCTCGCTTTGAATGCAGAAGACATGCATATTCGATGGACACATCCAGGCCTGTTTTTGAGTTTCTTCCTGCAGGAAACGACCATCCTGTCTGCATTTACCTTTATGTGCTTCAGAAAGAGACGGTGAGATTTTTCACGCCAGCTGAGGCGACGCGCAGCTGCTTTGGACAGATGGCATGTTATTTCTAGCTCCGTTCATATGGAGGCTATACGGGCTCGTTAATATGGTCGGCCTTCCTCTACAGGCCGTCACGGATTCCCTCGTCAACAGCCGACAAGCAACTACCGGCAGCATACGGTTGGTGGCACCCTCACTGTGACCCTCACGTCTCAGTAGTTCATGCTCAGCCGTGCACGAAATGCGGGTTGGTGTCTGTGACCGTGTCCAGGGTCGACCAGGACGTGCTTGTGGAACAGGAGCTGTGCGCTATCCGTGGTCCTGAAACGGACCGGATCAGCTCTCCCGGCATTCTTAACACACAAGGAAGTAGGCAGTGTGTGTGTGTGTGTGTGTGTGTGCGCGCGCGCGCGTATAGGTGGTTATCAGCAGTGGAGGTGGCCGTGGGATGGACGGTGGTGATCTGCGCTGTGAAAACGCTGTCCGCGAGGCTGAAGACATAATTGTATTACCACCTTCAAGCTGGTTGACAGGCCCCCTTCCTGCTGTCAGCTCCGTGCCACTGCGGCTACAGCTGATGGAGAGGGCTGCTTCCATCCCTACACTCACTCTAAAGTCTTGAAGCAGCTCCCATTTCTTTTTTTATGGTCAGGAAAACAGGAATCAGGTGAAGTAATTTATTAGAACGTGTAAAGGCAAATAGAAACATTAGATGAAGCAAAAACAGAGTTTGTAAGTGACCATTTCTTTGAATAGTCCTCAAGTGGAGTTCTCCAGGCTCCTTTGAGGACTTTCAAAAGCTCTTGTTTGGCTGTTTCTGCCTTTTGTTCCCTCCTCTGTCCAGATGATCCCACACTGCTTCAATAATGTTGACGTCCAGGTTCTGGGGAGGATCCATCCCTCCATCAGACCTCTTTCCACTGATCTTCAGTCCAGTTCTTGTGTCATATGACAGACCTCAGCCTTTTTAAATTTCCCTTCTTTAAAAAGGGCTTCTTGACAGCCATGTTTCCATGGAAACCATTTCTGATGAGGCTTTGGTCAACAGTTGATGGATCAGCTGAAGGTCCAGATACATCGCTCAGGTCCTGGTTCCGGTCTTTGCTGGATTTGTTCCTGTTTCATGAGGACATCACTTTCAGATCCTGTTCATCTGCTGTAGTTTGTTTAGTCCTGATTCTTCTTCTTAAATCTCCCACTTGTCCAGTTTCCTTAGCAGCATGACTGAACTGGGGCAGGTTTCCGCACATTGTGTCACTCCCCAACATCCAGCCTCCACCTTGCATCCTACCTGTACTCCGAGCCCTCTCCCACCAGCAGAAGTCAGTCTAATGTTGACTCTTGTCTTCCTCTGCCACCTTTCTTTTCCTCTCTTCCTCTGATAATGTCCTCTTGGCTTTCTTTGCTGCATCGGCCACTGAACACGTTTAAAATGGCCCCTGTGTTGATATTTAGCTGCTAACGTGTGACGCGGTTCGTAAAGTGAAACTCAGCTGTAACATGGCACTTTGTCCTGGAAGCAGAAGCTGTGAGGTTCATGTTATTTAAGCAATGACAGCTCCAGGAATATACTAAATTCATTTTACTGTGCCATCAAATGAATAAAATAGCTGTTTTAAGGTGGGAAAGAGGGCAGCATGCTGACATATGCCAAGTTTCCAGCTCTCTGGGAATCACCTTGCTGCTAAAATGTTATTTTCTGCCTCTCAAACTGTCTGATTTTTGCTGGTTTTTAAAGAAATGGGAACAAATGAGGGTTCTTTATGACAGGCTGCAAATGACAAAGAGCCTAAAGATCCAGTTTTAACTGCTTCTTTGCTAGATTTTCTGTTATGTGTCGATGCAACACTGGTTCATCTCTTCAGTTAGGAGCCTTTCTATGCTTGAACGGAAATGAGAGAAAAAAGTGGAAAAACTTTGAAAGACCTTCAAAATGCTGGAGAACAGCTGATCAAGACCAGTTTAAAATACGATGATTAAGTCTGACTGCTGGGAAGAGAAATAAAATGAAAGGAGTGGAACAGGGCTGGTGCACCATGCAGTACTTCGCTCTTATCTGTCTCAGCTGCTGGTATTAATGACCCCTGCTGGGCTGTCCCTCTTTCTTTCCCCCTTTCTCCCCCTTTCCCTTCCTTCCATCCCACATTGGACAGGAGTATACACTGTACGTGGCATACCCACACACACATATAATCCCCTATCTGGTGGTGTCTACCTCCTGTATGCTTCTTGTCAGTGAACTCTAAAAATACACTGGATAATGCTAACGAAGTATCCAGCAGAGTTTCTCTGTCTTCCACCGGCTCGCCTCGCTGCCATCTGTTTTCCTCACTGTGGTGTTTTGTTATAGCCCCCACACCCATCCCAAACACACACACACACACTTACTTTACTGGCTTGTAAAAGTGAGGGTTTGTGGTCATGTTTGTGTTGTAAATGTCTGGCACCCTCATAAAAACATTTGTTATTAAAATCTGATAACAAGCAGCTATTTTTTGTATGATAAAGTGTGTGTGTGTGTGTGTGTGCGCGCTGCTGGTCACATAACTAAGTACGATTAGGTTATTGTAGCAGTCAGCACATATAATGAAACTTAACATGTGACTAATATGAATGAACTGAACTATGAAGCCAACCTTTGTTTAAAGAGTTCAGACACCCGACGCTGTTAATGGGTGGAGAAGGAGAAATGCTGCTTTTTCTTCATTCTTGAAAGAGCTGCCAAGTCTGATAAATTGCTTCAGTGAGAAAGATCAGGGTGAGTGTGGAGCCTATCAGACCTCTGCAGCCCACTCCAGCTCCAGGCTACATTAGCTGCTCCGAGCGTAATAGACCCAGAAGTCTGACCGCATTGTTGACGGTTGAGTTGCAGTCAGCGGCGTGCCAGAGTGGTCCTTATAGAGGTGACTGCTCCACTGGTTACACCTTACAATACAGGACATAAAACTGGGAGTTTTATGGGAACCAGTCAGCAAATAATCTCTAATCTGACTAATTTAAATTCATGACGATGCCTCCAAGGCTCATGATCAGATCCTGCCTTTGTCAGATGATGCGATGATAACTTTCTTGATGTTAATGTAACAAAAATAAAGATTAAATATAATAAGAGAAACCAGATGCTGTTTTCATGTGGAAAAAAAGTCCAAATTGTGCGTAAATACAAGTATCTGAGAACAATCTTTGACTTTCACCTCACATTTAATGTAAGATGTGATTTCTAAGTAGAGTCCACTTGAAATGGCAGCTGAGTTCCTCCAGCAGCTCATTGGAGTTGAGTCAAAACCTTCGTCTGTTCTGGAATAAGCAGGCGGTCCAGAGAGCAAAAGGACTCATTAGTAAGCCGGTGACTCTGCTTTGATGCCCCCAGGGCAGCGCTGTCCTTCACCTCAGAGGAAAACAAGCTTCTTTCATTCCTTCTGCTATCAGTCCAGGACAGATGATGCTCCGTGTCGCTTCCTCACTTTGTTTCTTCATCTTTATCTCTTGTATCATGTCTATTTAATTAAACTGTTAACCAAACAATTTGGCTTTCTGGGGTTAAATAAAGTTTTCTGGACTGAACTGATTAGTTTACTGATCAGGTAATTAAAGAACAAAGGAGTGACTCAGATCCTCCTCCTAATGGAGGACTGTGTGGTTGATTTTGATGAGTCAGAATGAAGTTAGTGATGAGTTAATCAGTTATTAGGTAATAATTAGTTGATAAATAACAGGAATCTCATGATCCTGAGTACTTTCCTCCTTAATGGTTCTTTATAAAGTGTGAGTAATTAATCGATTGATTCTTAGACATCGGTTGCTGACTTTGATCAATCCATACAGACTGCTTTTGGCCTTTTAAAATTTCTATTTTTTTATATTAATATTGTAATATAATATAAATGACTAATATTTATTTTTAACAATTTATTTAATTAATCTTAATATTTTCTTTTCAGTGTTTTTATTTTGATTTTTTTTACTTATTTTCCACTATATGTATTTTGTTTTATATAATTATAAACAAATGCAGGTGTTAAGGGGTTAATACATTACACAGAGTATTTACCCTTTTGTGTCAAGAGGTGCATTAATACGTAACTATTACTGGGCACCTATTAAATTATTTGTTTTTATTCCTGATTTTCATCATTAAGTATGCAATTTGTTCTCTAAAGTCTTTTTAGGGATCAGTCACAAATGACAAGAAACAGCCGTTTACCCATCTAAAATGAAACAGCGGTAATTATTCTAAGGATAAAATCTTCAGTATGGGCCCATTTCTTCAGTATAAAAGCAGAATCAGAACAGGTTAGTTTTAGTTAAACGTGTTAGGACACGAGGTGTTCTCTGAAGAGATTTGGTACTTTGTTCCACCATCACGGAACCACAAATGAGAAGTCTGGACTGCAACTAACCTGCTGACTATGCAGCTGATGTTGCTGAGACAGTTAGATGCATAGACCAGGGTTGCAGACATATATTAATCTAACATGACTGTGTCAGCTGGTTGGAAATTATCTGGTGTGTGCCGGTTGAGTTGCAGTGACTTGATAATTTATTTAGATTTCATTTTGGGCTGTTGATGTTGGGCTATTGAATCACTGAAAAGTCATGAAGGTGGTTATGATTACCAGGACAGTCTTTTAAAACGGCTGATAGATGGAAGATTTATTGTGTTCCAGACTGTAAAGGGAAAATAAATAACAAAAACCACTGTTATCGGCTCCAGAATTTCACAGTCAATTCATCTGAAGTGTGGTCTTGTATGACAAAATTTAGATACCAAATAACTCTTGTATCCGCACTGATAAAGTCAGTTTGATTGAAGTGGCCACGGGGACTGATGAGTGTTCAGGTGATGTGTCAGTGTTGGTTGTTCAAACATCAGATGTGCAGCCATGAGTTTTGCTAATTGATAGGACTTATCGACGCTGGGAAACCTGCTTGATAACCTTTACAGTAGTTGAGATGAGAGATAACTATGACCCCTGACATACTGAATGAGATTCAGTTGGATGTTTTTTGGTGCAAAGACATAAAACAGAGAAAAGTTAAATGTGGTCAAAGGAGAACTGACCATCAGTAATGAGAGCCGTGTTTCCTCCAAGCTTAGTTGGGGAGAGCACTACAAAAAGGTGAATTTTTTTGACTGAAAAAGTGGTGCGTATTGCAAACAAGAAGGGGCCCCAACATCAAGCCTTGAGGTGCCCCTGTAGAGAGGCAAAAGGGATGTCCATGTTTGTCTTCTATCAGGTCATGTGAAGCAGGATTCAAACCTAGAGCCAGTAGAGATAACAGAGGTGGTTTACCATGTCAAACGCTGTTGGTAAGTCTCACAAGATAAGAAGTGAGGACTAGGCTGCAGCTCGAGCTGCCTTCACTCGGTTGCAGAGGCCCAAAGCAATTATTTGTCAGAAAGGATGATTCACCACTTGGGTGAAGAAGGCGAGACTTGATACCTAACCACTCAGTCGGATGCTCTACTTTACTTGAAGTGACATAAGAGGGGAAGTAGGATTAGAAATGATGATGATGCAGTGAAAGAAAACTTAGGAAGTATTTTTTTTAAAACAGCATGATTAAACAAATATTAACGAATGAGCTGTATGCTGATGTCACCGGCTAATGGTGACTCAGCCAAGAACTACACATGAAAATGTTTAGTATGATCAGTTTGTAGACCGACTCCCTCGTTTCTACAGCTATACGTAACATGGGATAACTCCCCGATCACAAGACCGCTGCTGTTCCTAACAGCGAGGGGAAAAGAATTTAAATATGCTGCACTTGCTACCTGGAATGACATGGAAAAGGTCCTTGGACAGAAGGAGTTGGTTTTGCTACTTTTGATGATATCTGTAGCTTTATTGTCAGTTCTGCAGCATGTACAGGACAAACAGAATGGAAACTATGGTTCTATCAACCTCAGTGCATGAAATACAAGAATATAAGCCAATAAACAAAACAAAACAAACAAGTACTATTACAAAGTAAATTAAACATTATAATTAATAAACAAGGCAAATTACAGTCAGTGCAAAATATGTTTATGGTTCTAGTGCAAAAACAGAAGACTGAGCTAGCTTATGGTCTGGCTAAAGAGATTAAAGTGACTGTGTGCTTGTTCCTGAGGGTGTTAAAAATTCTAAGTGTTGGGGGTATCAGAGTCCAGGGTGTGTGTGTGTATGGAAGGGGGGCAGAGCAGGGAGAGAGCTCAGCACCCTGACAGCCTGGTGGCTGAAGCTGTCCCTCAGTCTGTTGGTCCTGGTCCTGGTCCTGGTCCTGCTCCTGCTCCTGGTCTGCAGGCTCTGCAGTCTCCATCCTGATGGCAGCAGGCTGAAGAAGCGGTGTGACGGGTGGGTGAGGTCTCTCGCGTTGCAGAGGGTTTTTATGGGTGAGGTGAGGTGTAGATGTTTTGCAGGTAGGGGAGAGAGGCACAGACAATCTCCTCAGCTGCTTTCATGATGCGTTGGAGGGTCTTGGAGGCTGCAGGACGTGGATGTCGCTGGTCAGGACACTCTCAATGGTGCCTCTGTAGAAGGTGCACATGGCGGGGCTGGGGCTCTAACTTTGCTCAGTCTGTGGAGGAAGTAGAGGCGCTGGTTAGCTTTCTTGGCCAGTGATGTGGTGTTGATAGTCCAGGAGAGGTCCTCTGTGACTAGCACACCCAGGAAGTTGGTGCTGCTCACTGTCTCCACCATAGCACCGTTAATGGTCACAGGTGCATGCCGGGGGCGCGTTCTCCTGAAGTCCATAACAATCTCCTTTGTCTTCTCCACGTTCAGAGAGATTGTTGTGTTCACACCACATAGCTAGGTGGTTCACCTCGGTCCTCGTGTTCAGTGTGGTGATGCTGGGTGTGTTCCTGCTGACCCAAACGGCCTGTGGGCTTCTCGTCAGGAAGTCCAGCAACCAGGTGCACAGTGAGGTGTTCCCAGATGGTCCAGTGTCAGAATGAGCTGTTGGAAGATGATTGTGTTGAATGCCGAACGGAAGCATATGAACAGCATTCTGACGTAAGAGTCTTTTGTGTCCAGATGTGTGAGGGCTGTGTGGAGGGCAGTGGAGATGGCATCATTGGTCAAGCTGTTGGACAGATATACAAACTGGAAGGGTCCAGGGAGAGTGGGAGGACAGAGTTTATGTGTTTCAACAACAGCAGTTCGAAACACTTTATAAGAATGGAAGTGACGGCTACTGGACAGTAGTCGTTAAAACAGGAGGGCGGCAACGTCTTCGGGACAGGGATGTTGGTGGTAGTTTTGAGGCATGTGGGGACGACAGCCTGGCTTCCTGAGATGTTGAAGATGTCATTTAGCAGAGAGGTGGAGCTGTCACAGGTCTGCAGTTGGGGCTTGTAGTCTGTGATGACCTGTATTCCTCGCCACAGGGTCCGTGTAGCTCTGCTGTTGCTGAAGCAGCGAGGTGTCCTACTTGGGTACTGTTTTTTGCCTTTCTGATGCCGCTTGACAGGTGGTCGGTCTGTCCCCAGGCCCCCCTCATCTCCTACTTCGAAGGCAGGGCTCTGAGCCTTCAGCAGCCTGTGGACTGCCCCTGTCAGTAATGGCTTCTGATTGGCTTAAACAGTGATGGGCTTGGGTACTGTTACATCATCAATGCACTTGGTGATGTAGGCAGTGACGACATCTGTGTACTCCTGGCGGTCTGTGTTATTAAACACATTATTAAACACACTCCAGTCTATGGTGTTAAAACAGTCCTTAAGTACCTCCAGGGATCCTTATGGACACACACGTACCTCTTTGAGAACTGGTTTTGTGACATTAACCAATGGTCTGTATGCTGGCATTGGCATAATAGTGATGTAGTAAGAGGAACCGTGGTATGAGAGGAGGGGTCTTGTAAGCTCCTCTCTAGGTGGTGTGAACCTGGTCCAGTGTGTTGTTTCTGTGTGTTGAAAGTTTGTGTAATTTAAACACTTATTGGGTCTGCATGGTTGAAATCCCCAGCCAAGATGAGAAAGGCATCAGGGTGGGCTGTCTGCTGCACACTGATGTGTTGATACAGGTCATTCAATGCCTCACTCCTGCTCAGAGGAAAGTAAACAGCAACGAGCAGTATAGCTGTAAACTCTTTCAGAAGGTAGAATGGTCAGCATTTAATGATCATAAACTCCACTGAAAGTGAGCAGTGTTTGCAGACCACAGCAGCGTCATGACAGAGTCCCCTGCCACATGTCTTCCCTTCATCAACGAGGGCGCTGTCTGCCTGGAAGCAGGTTAGACACTCGAGCTGAATGGCGTGGTCCGTGACGTTGTTAATGAGCCAAGTTTCCATGAACACATAAACACAGCCCTCTCTCACAGCCTTCTGAGTTGTCCGTAGAATACGTAAATAGTCCAGTTTATTGTCCAAAGAACGCACTCGATGGTGGGAATAGCCGGCTTGTGTAGGCTAGCTGCTAACCTAGCTTGGATACCTCCACTCTTGTACTCTTAGATCCTACTGCTGCCTTTGACATGATAAACCATTAAATTCTGATTTCATGGCTGGAGCAATCAACTATCAAATCTATTTTTACCTTGAGAAGTCTGATGTCCACTCCATCCAGTCCCTTCTTGACTGCCTTTGTGATATTAAGTCATGGATGGCTCTTAATGTTTTCGTTTTTTAATGAATGTAAAACCAAAGTGGTTTTATTTGGTCCTGATCTTTCCACCAGTGCCCCATGTGTTCATCTCTCTACTCTAACCCCACATTTGAAGTCTATTGTCGTCAACATAGCAGAAAAAAGAGATGCTGCTCTTATGTTTGATTATCGCATTATTGGTGGAGTAAAAGTCATCATTTCTTCATCTAAGACATCCATCTAAATTTAAACCCTGCCTTTGTAGGCGTGACTTGGACTCAGTAATCCTCACTTTTATAACCTCCTGGATGGATTGTTGCAACTCTCTGCTAATTAATTAGCCGGGTCCCTCTGTTATGCCTTCAATTAGTGCAAATCCTGCAGCACAAAGAAAACAACAGCACATCACTCTGGTGTTACCCTCATTGCACTGGCTTCCTATTTTTTCATTTGTTTTTTCGCGTCAGCTGACCAGATGCTGCTGGTAATTCTGAAATCATAGAGAAAATTGAGAGGTGATGGAGCTTTTTCTGTTGTGGCCCCAAACAAGCTTCCTCTGCACACAAGACAAGGATGAGTTGATGTTTTTAAATTTCCCTTGAAAACACACTTTTATTGACGTTGCTTTTATTGTGTATTCAGATCTTATTGTGCTGTTAGTTTTTATATGATTTTTATTCCTGTTTACAGTGTTTATATGGTTTATAGATGTGGGGGTTTTATATGTTTTAACTTAGATTTTTAACCTGTATTAGTCCATTTTTCTTGCTAATGAAATGAAAAATACTTTATTAATTTCAAAGGGGAATTCTACTTTAAATAAATGTTAAATGAAATACAGTAAATTAAGGCTAGAAGGCTACTAAGGCTATAAAAACTAATGATTTCCTAATCATTTATATATACATCTTCTACAGCCCAGACTACATTTGGATTTATTAAAGTGGGATTTTATTTGGTTTTGCTTTTCCATTGTTTCATGCTAACTGATCACAACTGAACAGTTAGCATCTTAGGGAAATTTGGTTATTGGTTGCTCCTCGATTTTGTATCTGCACCAGTCACCATGCAAAAGCTCTCCTACATATTTTTCTACTCTAACTTGAAGAAAAATCTAAATTTCATACTCTACCTTGGCGTGGAATCCCTCTACAGGGAGCCATTTTTAAAACGTGTCAGCATCAGCCCATCAAATCCTGAGCACAAACCTTGTATACAGAAGCTGTGAGTGCAGAGGAGCTGATGCTCATGCCATCCTGAGCTGTCTGTACAAACAGAGGTGGGGAGAGAAAAGTGGACTCATCATGCAGTATCTGACATGTTGAAAAGGGAACACTTTTTAATGCCAAAATATTTGATGCAGTAAACTGAAAACAGTTTTCTGAGAACTGTGAGTGCCGTATTAATACTGTAAGAATATTTTCCTCTTCTGTTTGTCTTTTCTTTTCTCCAAAACCCCACACACTTCCCTATTTTAACCCCCCCGTGTTTCCTCTCTTTCAGATCCTGAAATGGCACGGCTATTGTTTCTGATTATTCTCTACGCTCTTCCGTCTCTTGTTGTGCCCATACATAATTCATCAGCTGGAGGTAATTTGTGTGTGTTTGCGATGAGGCATGTGTGGGAATCAGTGTATGAGTGTCTGTTTACAATGTGCATTAATGGACGGCAGGAGCTCCGCAGAGATTGCTAAGTGACCTGAATGAAAAGCTGTTATTTGTGCAGTGGAGCACGGTTCAGCCAAACTGATAATACTTCACGTTGTTATGATATATCTACATTATCTGGAGACAGATAATCCCTCTGTCCTCACACTGTCCTTCTATCACTATTTGTCCTTTGTTCTTTTTGTAGGCTGTGCCATCATCCGGCCTCCCAGGGAGGGCGGGATCCGCTACAGAGGCCTGACACAAGAACAGGTAAAGAGAAGGGAGTTGTAGCAAAATGCAAACACTCTAATTACAGCTTCATGTAAGGAGGGATAGATTAGCTAATGATTGAGTCACGCAGTAACAACACCAACTGCAGCTTAAAATGTGTTTTTTTAAGAAAACCAAGTTTGCACTTTTTCAGTCTTGAAATCAACATGCCACAGTCTGCAGATAATACGCTAACAATCAGCTAAGAAGCTGAGCTAATTGGCTCCTACAGGACAGTTTTGACAAGATCAGTTGTCAGTTATCATAATTATGATGGCAGTGAACTGAGGTGTGACAATTCACAAGAGACAAAAGCCCATGTTGTCAGGAATATGTGTCCAAACCAGGCGTGTCACAGGATCATCAGATGTATTGCTGATTTGTGTCTGCAGTAAATCAGATTCAGTCTTTGTTGAAAACTCGTTCAATACCAAAAACCTTTGTGATTTTAAGCCAAATTGAGGCTAAAAGTATGTGGTCCTTAAAGCTCCAGAGACTTTTTATTTCATTTCCACTGAGGTCTAAATTCCTGCAACAATTACCTTTGCAACAGCACACCTGTCCCAAAACGGTGTAATCCCAGATCATGTTCCCTGTTAGTGGAAAAACAATTAGCCAGATTTGTCTGGAGAAGTATAGAAATAAAGTTGCTATGCCAGAACAGACCTGGCAGATGCAGCCACAGTAGAAGTGCACTCAAAATCTGGCAATGTGTCACCTTCCCACAGCTTGTGGGGACTTGTGGGGCATCTTTAGCCATGAATAGTTCATATCCAAATAATTCAGTATTATACAATCACATGGTGACTTACTGAATTTCAAACTGAGCATCAAAATGTGGAAGAAATGGGATTTAAGTGACTTTGAACATGGCATGGTTGTTGGTCTGAGTATGACAGGAAACTGAGGCTACAATTCACACACACTCACCAACACTGGACAATAGAAGATAGAGAAACGTTGCTGGTCTGATGAGTCTCCATTTCAGCTCCACATTCAGATGCTCGGCTCAGAATCTGCTGGAAACATCATGAAAACATGGATCCATCCTGCCTTGGATCAACGCTTCAGGCTGCTGCTGGTGTGATGGTGGGGGGAGATTTTCTTGGTCCACTTTGGGTCCCTTAGTACCAACATGGCCTGGTTTAACCAGCACAGCCTACCTGAGTATTGTTGCTGACCATGTCCATCCCTTTATGACCACAGTGGAGCATCTTCTTGGTTTTATTGTTATACAACACACCTCTGTATACAACATTTTCTTCATTAAATAAAAAAAAAAGTCAGTTTGGTTGTTGGAACAAAGAAAACAGAAACAAATCTGTTTAAATGTGTCTTTAAAATAATTACTGCATGTAGCAGGAATGTCAAACTCCGGTCCTAATGGGCCACTGTCCTGCAGGTTTTTGATGTTTCCCTGCTCCAACTAGCCTGATGCAAATCAAATGGATCCACCAGCTTCTTGTCAACTTCTGCACAATGACCCATTTATTTGAGTCAGCTGAGTTAAAGCAGGGGAACATCTAAAGCCTGCAGGACAGTGGCCCTCAAGGACCAGAGTTTGAAATCCCTGGTAGACATGTCAGATCCATATTTTCAGTTTGGATCAATGCTGTTGGCTCGTTGATCAATAAATCTGTAATATTACAGTCCTGTAATGAAGCTGACAGTAATTTCAGAAAAGTGTGGCTGTTCTGAACCTGGTTTTAAGATAGGATGGTACATTGAGCCTTACAATCAAGCGTTTATACTCAGACTCACTACAACTCTGTGTGTAGGGTGGAAGGACATGACAGAGAGGACTTTTGACAACTTCCTGCTCTGCAAGACTGTATGCAGTGGGTCAAGCTGCACCTCTAGGACTAAGTCGGCCCTTTGACTCAGCTTCTTCAGTTTGATAGCGTTAGCCACCCTCAGGCATTTTCTCCAGCAGGCACTGACTGCTGCAGACTCATCCACAGCACAGTGCCACAGAAGGACTCAATCTGACTGTGTCTCTTCATGTATGGAGCCGCAGAGGTGTTCTTCCAACAGCAGATTTAATCTTAATTAAATTTTACACTTAACTAAAGAAATAAGAGGGTCCAGCTGCAGCGAGAAAAGCTAAACACAAGGATATGTCAATTTATTTGGCAGTGACTTTAAATGTGGCATGGTTGTTGGTCTGAATATTTACTGGGATTTTCACACACAACCATCTCCAGGGTTTACAGAGAATGGTCTGAAGAAGAGAAAATATCCAGCGAGCAGCAGTTGTCTGAACCAGAATGTCTTGCTGTTGTCAGAGGAGAATGGGCAGACTGGTTGGAGATGATAAAAAGGCAACAGGAAGTTAGATAATCACTGGTTTCAACCAAGGTCTGCAGAACAGCATCTCTGAACACACAACACGCCCAACCTTGAAGCAGATGGGCTACAACAGCAGAAGACACACCGGGTGCCTCCTGTCAGCTAAGAACAGGAAACTGAGGCTACAAATCACACACACTCACCAACACTGGACAATAGAAGATGGAGAAACGTTGCTGGTCTGATGAGTCTCCATTTCAGCTCCACATTCAGATGCTAGACTCAGAATCTGCTGGAAACATCATGAAAACACTTCAGGCTGCTGCTGGTGTAATGGTGGGGGGAGATTTTCTTGGCCCACTTTGGGCCCCTTAGTACCAACGTGGCCTGGTTTAACCAGCACAGCCTACCTGAGTATTGTTGCTGACCATGTCCATCCCTTTATGACCACAGTGGAGCATCTTCTGATGCTACTTCCAGCAGGTTAATGCACCATGTCACAAAGCTCAGATCATCTCCACCTGCTTTCTAGAACATGACAATGAGTTCACTGGACTCCAACGGCCTCCACAGCCACCAGATCTCAGTCCAGTAGAGCAGCTTTGGGATGTGGTGGAACGGGAGATTCTCATCATGGATGCAGCCGACAAACCTGCAGCAACTGTGTGATGCTGTCATGTTGATATGGAGAAAACCTCTGAGGAAGGTTTCCACCACCTTGTTCCATTTATGCCTCCAGGAATTAAGGCAGACCTAGAGGACAAAGTGGTTCAACCAGGTACCAGAAGGTGGATCTGAGAAAGTGGACGATTAGTTTATGTGCTTAAAATTGTCAAATGATGACAAAAAGAGGACCAGATTAAATTTGCGGTCTAAAAATAGTAATCTTGTAGATCTTTAAACAGTTGAGTTGAGACCAATGCAGATGCGGATCTGACAGAGTTGTTCATCTCAAAGATTTGAATTTTTCAAAAACTAAAAGAAGTAAAACTGAAGGATGTTTGAGTTGTGACATTTTAATAGTAATGAAGTGATTTTATCAAAAGAACATGAACAGAAACTATTTCTATGCTTTTCAGATCCACAGCACATCATGACGATTCACAGCAAGTCTCAATAAAGAGACAATTCATGTATTTCACACACAACGGTTGTAATGCGGCTTTGAAGGTAACTGGTTTAGATTAGAGAGGAAGTCCTCACAGATGTCGCCTGACTTACTGGTAAACATAAAAAACCTTGTAATAAAAACCACATTCTATCAAACCGCATGGTGAGAAATGGAGAAAAAACTAGAAGCTGAACTTGACACATATTTAGGAATCCACCTCTGCTGCATCGATTCTCACTGTTCTCATTTTAGCCACATACCATTTTTAAACAGAAGCTAGACTAACTGCAAAGCTCCTGAGATTTTTATCTGCTTATAATCTGAATGCTCTCTTAACATGTTATCATGTGACAAAGTTGGATAAAGTGGTTTTTCAAACAGGAAATCCTGACTCGGACTCCATGTAAAAGAGTTTTCTGTCACTTTTTCAGCACAGCTGGATTTAAATGTTTTTAAATTTTGCACAAATTCCAACAGACTGACCTCACTTAGTTGGTACTAAGTGGTGATCCCAAAGCAAACTTTGGGATCACCACAATTCAAAATAAAGTTGTGTTAGAGGAACACACACATTCATGGCAGGCTCTGGCAACAAGCATTATAGGAGTTTCCAAACCACTTGAAGCAGAACTTATTTGCTGAGACGTACTTATTCCTGCAGTACTACACAGTGACAAGACTGATGATCAATAGGCTTGCTTTTGGGATTTGCAAGAATCCAACTTCCTTGAATCCGTCCCTCGAGAATTTTGCTGAAATATTTTGTGACTGTTGCGACTCTGAAATGGCTGATTTTGCAGCAGCTTTTGTGACAAGAGTTGTGGTGGTTTTCAGTGTTTTTGTCTTCCTTGCAAAAGTGTCTGAAATTTATTTAAAATAATTCAATGAAAACTCAAATTCAGACATTTTTCACTGTGTTAAGCACACAGAAAGATTATTTCACCGTTCAGAACAACAAATTCAGATCAAATCAAATTTTCTTTATAAAGCCTTTTTCATACAAAGCGCACACGTGTTTAACCTAACGTTAGTCTAAGAGCATCATTGTCTGAGTCATATTTTAAGGTTTGATCGGCAATGATGCACAGTGACCCAGCTGTACTAGCAGAGCAGAATACGGTAAATATCACAATTTAGAGAATATTAAACCCCTCCCCCTGCATCCCAAAAGCAAACACAAAAAAATAAAGAAAAAAACTTTTCTGATTCTTTAATCATCTACAGCAGATCTTGATGTCATTAACTCCATCCGGGTGATTTGTTTCATGCTTGTGTATTTCAGACGTTCTCTGGTGGTGTTTTGGTTTTTGGTCATTATTTTAGTCGTAACATGTGACACATTTCTCTCAGACATGTTCAGCAGAAACACAGAACTAAATTTGATGACGCATATCAAGTAATAAGGAGGAGAGCTGTGATTAGACAAAGCTGCATTAAAGCTGCAGTGATTGGACAGAAGGGTGTGGAGAAAAAAGGAGGATTGGCTAAATCTGTGCATAACAGTTTCCTGGAGAGACTGATGGCTGAAAACAGCTGATTGGAACTAGAAGAAGTCTTTAAATTGTGTCAAAACCTTGCATGTTTTACTTTTTCTGTGGTTATTAGCTGTGCGAGCCTCATTTGTGCTCCATGTTAAACATGCATCTGCTTACAGACAGAGTCCTCTGTCCGTCTTCTGTGTCCTTTAGGCGCATAGTTCATTCTGTTTTCAGCTTGCAGATGCAAACCCAGATGTAATGAATAGAGCAGTACCACCAAAAACCACATGAGGCAGCGTTGTTGCAACATAGCGACAAGCAAAAGAAACAGAAGAAGAAGCCATGCTGTTGCACAGACCGTGATCATCTAGTGCGCTGCCTCTTAAGCCTCTTTCAGTAAATGTGTGTTATTGTCATGGAAATTTATGAAACCATTGGTGAGAAATGAAAAGCTTTAGTTGTCTTTTATCTAATTTATTATGCTGAAATCTGCAGAAGTTGTTTACAACATATTCCTTCTCCAACAGTGTTTTTACTCTACTCAGGGCCTCAGCCCACACCCCTCTCAGCCAATACCTGCAGATGTTGAGCTTGTAGACAGTGCATGCATGGAAACAGTTTGAAATAACCTAAACATTCTCTTACTCTCAGCTGGGGTCGGACTATAGTCTAAACCAGTGATTCCCAGCCCTGGTCTTCAAGGCCCACCATCCTGCAGGTCTTAGATGTCTCCCTGCTGCAACACAACTGATTCAAATTAAATGCTCTCTGACAAGCTCTGCCAAAGTCTGCTAATGAGCCATGAATTTGAATCAGGTGTGTTGTAGCAGGGAGACATCTAAGACCTGCAGGATAGTGTCCGTAAGTTCCAGGGTTGGGAATCACTGGTCTAAACCAGTGTTTCCATGCATCCCGATGCTTACAAAGAAATGTGCCACGAAATAGTCTTTAGTTTTGTAGTTAGTTCTGGCTGCTACTTCGTTAATTATAGTTAAAACCATGTCAGTGGCAGAAGGAATTACCAGTTCCTTTGCTATAGTTTGAGGCGCTTTAAATCAGGAGAGTTGAGCTTTTGATGAGATGGATGCTGCTTTAGTAAAACAACTCTGCTATATACGACAGTTGAGTTTATTTCTAATCAACAGGCTTTTCTTTGTGTTCAGGATGAGAAGTCCCCAAGTGGCTTCATACTGTCAGATGCTGATATTTTGAGACATACACACACTTTCATAAATTTATTCATGTTTCGCTAGCAGTGCAAAAACTATACGTTTCATTAAGCCTTGCTGTGCCGCCCCATCATAAGTCTGAAGGTCACTCGGTCTTTCTGAAGACAGGCTGAGTGATTATTTTTATCTGTCCATTAGAAAATCCTCCAATCTGAGCCCCTCCTACTCTGGGAGGAAGTTAGCAGCTGTTTTTAGAAACAGATTGCTGACAAAAAAACAATAAATCAGAAACATAAAACCTTGATTCCTAACTGTTTCACAGCGGAAGTATTGGGAAGCTCAAATAAACCAGATAGCCCTGCAGGAAGAAGCTGCATTAGTGCTCTGATATCAGACAAGATTGAGAGGGACTATCTTCATATGAGTCTGTCTGCAGTGTGATTAAAGCTGCTATGAATTGTTATAAAGCCATGAATATGTTGCGTAAACTTCATTTTATCATATTTATACTACGTGTTTCAGTCCTCTTTAAATAAACATATGCTTGTTTAAAACAAAACAGTCAAACAGTTATTTCCCACCACAAGCTTAGAGATGTAATTCAGGCAGTGACAGCACATTAATTCAGACCATATTGCCCAAAAATGTTTCTTCTAGAGCTTCATTGTCCCGTCCATATGGTCCCTAAGTGAAGAGGAAAAAGAAAACTGGTAGTAGAAAGCATCAATCAAAGCTGTAACCTGACTCTGCCTGCTTCCTTCACAGATCCGCAGTGTGCAGATTCTCCCTGTGGATTATGAGATAGAATACATCTGCAGATCAAACCGGGTGATCGTTGGACCCAACGTCAGGAAGTGTTTACCCAACGGCACATGGACGGACATGGGGCAGGAAAGCAAATGCTGTGAGTCCTTCTTGTTCTTATTTTCAACCTTTTCTCAACCCCTTCACTTATCTCTCTATTTTCCAGATTAAAGAATTGGTTTGGTTAATCTTTGTCGAATTAAAGCTAGTCTTCAGGCATAAAATCAAAGATGTGGACTAAGAAGTGTGATCCCTCACTGGCTGGAGCACAGTCTCCAGATTCCCCCTTTTGAAAATGGAGGCCACCCCTCCAGTCTGCCACTCTTCAGGTGTTGACCTGGACCTCCAAGTGACATTAAAATAGTGGATCATCCAGACAGTCCTACAATATCTAAAAACTAATAGCATCTTGGGGTGAATGTCCCCTACCCCTGTTGCCCTGGGAGACTTTTAACTACCTCTGCCAAGGTAGTGAACATGTCTTCCTCCAAGTCTCTGTCTCCTTAGTGCTCTGCCTCCTTTCAATGCTTGGTGATATCCCCACTTCAGGTCAGCAGTTCTGTCCCAAGGTCAAGAACTACCTGGGATGGACTTCCAGAACTCTTTTGAGGCCAACCAAAAGTTCTTGTCTCTTTTAGCTTCTGCAGCTACTGATGTTGCAGCTCTTTTTGCCATGTACCTGCCAGCTGCTTCAGGTAACCCTGGGACAACCAATTACAGAGACATCTTCTTCTTTAGCTGGACAGTGTCCCTCATGCTGGTGCCCACCAGAGGGACCACCGGTGGGCACCAGCAATGAGGGACAGCACAAACAACCATCTGGCTACAGCTCCTGGAAGCTGTATCATCGTCTAGACTCTGACCATGATCCATTAGAATTACATGTCCCCAACCTCCCCTGGAACATGTGAAAAGCTCTTCTGAAGATGTGTGCTGAAGACCTCATGGATGTGTTCCCCTGCCAGACTTTCCTAGTTCACTCTGACAAACCATTTGTGTTTACTAATCTGTCCAGGGGCCTACTCCTCCATCCAATCCAACTCACCACCAGGTGGTGATCAGTGGAGAGCTTCATCCTTCTCCTCACCTGTCTGAAACATACAGACTTAGATCTGATGGCAGAATTAAGCAATCAATAATTGATATTTGGCTTAAGGTGGCCTGTTACCAAGTACACTAAGAATACTCAAACATAGCATTATTTATGGATGATCCATGACTAACAGAAGTCCAACCACAGAATACGGGTTCTGATCTGGTAGGCTATCCCGCCCCAATCACAGCTCTCCAGCTTACTCCATCATTGCCCACACCGGCACTTAAGTCCTCAAGGAGACTTCACCACCCCTCCAGGAACCCACCCAAGAACCGTTTGGTGGATGAACACAGTCAGTTTTTCCTCCTACAACCCACCAATGGGGATAATTCCAACACTATGATGCTCAGCTAGGGACTTGTGAGTATCCTCACACCCTCTCAATACCACTCTTCCTGAGAGGTGTTGAGTGGAAACTGGTTGGGAAGAAGCCTCATGTACCAGCTCAGGCTCCTTCTCCACTGGCGAGGTTTCACAAGGCAAGGCAAGGCAAGGCAAGGCAAGGCAGTTTATTTGTATAGCACATTTCATGTACAGGACAATTCAAAGTGCTTTACATAAAACAAAGACATTACAGATATTTAGAATAGTAAAAGGCATCAACACATAATCAACACATAATCACAATAAAATAATAAATTACATTAAAATGATTAAAAGCAAGATAAGTTAAAAAAAAAAGTTACCGTGCAGATTTCATGCATAGGCACATGAGAAAAGAAAAGTTTTTAACCTGGATTTAAAAATGTCTACATTTGGGGAAAGTTTAATCTCCACTGGCAGTTTGTTCCATTTGTTTGCAGCATAACAGCTAAATGCTGCTTCTCCATGTTTAGTCTGGACTCTGGCCTGGACTAGTTGACCAGAGTCTTTGGATCTAAGAGCTCTGCTAGGTTTATATTCTCTGAACATATCACAGATGTATTCTGGGCCTAAACCATTCTGGGATTTGTAAATGATCAGAAGGGTTTTAAAATCTATTCTGTGACTGACTGGAAGCCAGTGTAAAGATTTCAAAACTGGTGTGATGTGTTCAGATCTCTTAGTCCTGGTTAAAACTCTAGCAGCAGCGTTCTGGATGAGCTGCAGATGTTTAATGCTCTTTTTAGGAAGTCCTGTTAAAAGACCATTACAGTAATCCAGTCTACTGGAGATGAACGCATGGATGAGTTTCTCTTGGTCTTTCTGGGAGACTAAACTTTTAATTCTGTTGATGTTTCTGAGCTGGTAAAAAGCTGTCTTAGTGACAGCTTTGATGTGGCTGCTGAAAGTCAGATCTGAGTCTATCAACACTCCCAGGTTACGAACTTGGTTGGTAATTTTAAGAGCCCGAGTCTCCAGGTGTTTACCAATGCTGACTCTCTTCTCTTTGCTACCAAACAGAATAATCTCAGTTTTGTCTTCATTTAATTGTAGGAAATTCTCCCTCATCCAGGTGTTTATTTGCTCCAGACACTGACACAATAAGTCTATTGGACTGCAGTCGTCTGGTGACAGAGACACATAAAGTTGTGTATCATCTGCATAACTTTGATAACTAATGCTATAGTTTTGTAATATTTTACCCAAAGGGAGCATATACAAGTTGAACAGAAGAGGTCCAAGGACTGACCCCTGGGGGACTCCACAAGTCATGGCCACTCGCTCGGATTCATAGCTGCCGATCGTAACAAAATAACTCCGGCCTTCTAAATAGGACCTCAACCAGTTAAGGACCGCTCCAGAACCCAATAGCCAGGCTGTGATACTGGAAAACTGGAACAACCAGGCCCCCACCTTTGCCAGACACCCAGCTCACACTGTATCCAGCCACGATTTACCTCCCAGCAGGTGGTGAGTCAACATAGAAGTGACATCCTGTTATTTTTTGGGTCAAGCCTGACTGAGCCCAGAAGCCGAGGCTCAACAACTAGACGCTCGCTGGTGAGCTCCTCTTACCCGGGCCGGGCTCTGAGGATGCACCACAGTTTCTTTCTTCTGGGCAAGGTGTATTTTACACTTTAGAGCCATTCCATCGAGGTTTATGAATCATACTTAGTCTGACTCCTCCCCCTTAGATCTCTCCTTGCCTTTGGAGACCCTACTGGGGGATAATGCTCCTGAGAACACAACCCACAGGATCAAGGTGGTGCTCAAACTCTCCAGCCATAATAGGCTGGTGATTCGATGGAGGGATGTTTACGTGTATCTTTTGATTCCAGTTTTAGGTGGACTCAGGCTATTTTTCTATCATCTTGTAAACATACAGATTATTTCATGAGATTAAATCCCAGAGTGACAGAGTTCAGTGACAGTTTGACAGGTGGTGGTCATCCCATCCCTGTTTGCACTCATCGGCCTGGATGCTTTCAAATCCTGGAAACAAATGTTTCATGTCCTGATTGCAGATAAATCAGTCAGCTTGGCCGAGTGGATGGATTCAAAGGTCTGGACCCAGGCAGACATTTCTCTCCTGATTGTTGTTAAAATTGGCATTTTGTGCCAGGGAGGAAGTTCAGAGCGAGTTTTTAAAGCTTTGTTGCCGACGGCTTCCTGCTCTGGCTGAAAATGACACTGAGAGCTGTGAGTGAACCGAATCCAGAGAAGAGTTGCTCATTTTTTTACACCAGGGCTCATTCATGTGTCCACCTGGTCTGGGACATATCTGGCACCGCTAAGCGTGCTGTGTTTGTCTGTAGTCTGAAGCTGGAGTGGAGGTACGGTGAAATGGGAGCTCACAGATTTTTCTCCAAAAATAGCTGCCGACTTGGTAGAAAACTGCAGCGTAAGAGCTGAAACTCCAGAAATCTACAAGGCAGCTGCAGATCGGCTGATATTTCTTTATTGTTTTGTCACCTTTCAGTCACATTTTTGATTGTTTATATAAAAACATTGATGATTTTCAAGTAAAAGCATAATTAGGAGGTTCATGTCATATCCTGAAAGTTTCAGGGTGATTTGTGTAGCATCCCCTCTTCTTTCTGTAAATGTCTGGGAAGTGAGGAGACCAGTTGCTGGAGTTTTAGGAGAGGAATGTTGTCCCATTCTGGTCTGGTGCAGGATTCTAGCTGCTCTACAGTCCTGGACCTTGGTTGCTGGACTTCTGCTTCCATGAAGCTCCAGATGTTGTGTACTGGTGAAAGGTCTGGACTGCAGGCAGGCCAGTTCAGCAGCCGGACTCTTCTCCTGTGAAGCCATGCTGCTGTGATGGATGCAGGATGTGGTTCAGCATCGTCTTGCTGAAATCTGCAAGGTCTTCCCTGAAAGAGACGTTGTCTGGATGGGAGCAGATGTTGCTCTAAAACCTCCATGTACTTTTCAGCATTGATGGAGCTTCACAGATGTGGAAGCTGCCCACGCCATAGGCACTAATGCAGCCCCATCCCATCAGAGATGCAGCTTTTCACCTGTCCACTGATAACAAGCTGAGTGTTCCCTGACCCCTTTATGGGCTCGACACATGGGAGGAGACCAACAACAGCAACAGGTTTCCACTCACGCCACCCAGGTAAAACCCAACACACGGGAAGCAACAAACAGCAGCGGCGGTGTCAGGCATCGCACTCTAGGATCACTTTTCTCCAAGAAATTTGATTGGTTATGATATTGGAAGGAATTTTGACATTTCAAAGTAGTCTGTGATAGACAAGGCATGAAGGATGAGGAGTTAGAAGATTTTGCTTGAATTTACAGATATCTTACTCTTGACTCTCATGTACAAAAGAGAAAGGCAACCCTGGCTTCATCCTATTTTACAAACAAGGAAACAGCATGGTGGATATCGTCATTTGATGGTGGATCTCAAGGCTGATCCAGATAAATCCAGAACCTACGTTCGGTCAAATTCACCCTGGCGCCATGTGACAGCCTTTTTATTTACATCTCTATAATCTTTAAGTATTGTAAAGTATGGGAAAGTCAGAAGCAGCTAAAATGATCTGATCCTCCATGTTGAAAGTGTTTGCAGACTACGCTGTTTACCCTGCTCTCAGCTCATTGGTCAGAAGCCCCTTGCTGGTTGGCTGTAGTGTCAGGTGACAGTGATTCTTCTATTTTCATGTGTTGTGTTGCAAGACCCGTGTGCACGTCTACGTAAAGAGTGAAACATTTCACATGCATGAATGTCGTCTGTCGCTTGGCTGGAGGAGGGCAGTGATTTTCACCTGATCACGCAAGGATGGAGAAACAGAAATGAGCTTTGGTCCAGAGAAGATGGCAGTGTTTCTGGATCCTGTTCACATCTGGATTCTTCTTTGCATGATGGAGCTTTAACCTGATTTTGTGGATTTCAGAATGAGCTGTGTTCACAGACAGTGATTTCTGGAAGTTTTCCTGAGTCCATGCCAAGATTTCCAGTACAGAATCATGTCTGGTTTTAATGCAGTGCAGCCTGAGGGCCCCAAGATCTCCAGCATCCAGTTTGACCTTCATTCTTGTCCCATGCACACAGAGATTCCTCCTGATTCAATGTTTAGAGCCAGTTTGTCTCAGACTGGTGAACCTCTGTCCATCTTTCCATCAGAGAGACTCTGCCTCTCTGAAATGCTCCTTTTATATCAAGTCATGTTACTGACCTGTTACCAATTAACCCCATTAGATGTGTTGCAATGAAACTGTAAAATGTCTTAGTTTCCACATCTGGTAAATTGTTAATATTCTGTTGGCAGTAACATATAGATTTATCAGATTTTACACACAATTGCAACTTTTCTGGAACTGAAGTTGTAAATGAAGTAAAATCTTCATAACAGAGACGAGAATGAAGCACTGCTGCTCTGCATTCCCTCACTGAGGAAATTAACTAAAGGGTGTCTTATAGCTCTGATTCATCATTATCACAACGGGGGCACGTTCTCCTAAAACAGAAATAACATTTTTATGCTAAAATAAATGACATTTGATGAATTCTGCTGAGCGCCTCCTCAGGTTTTTGCACATACCTATAAAGGGAAACGTGCAACACCTTTGCTGTGAAAATTCTGGGGGAAGTGTTGAGTTCCATTCAGGAAAGCCTGGTGATGTTTGAGGAAATCGGCAGACTGATGCTTGCAATGCTATACTAATGGACACGATAAGCGTGGCTGTCATTAATAAATACCATCGAACACAATCATCTGATGCCAGACACCATCCACAAACGGAGGTGGGTTCAAATGTCACATGACTATTGTTTTCATGCGATGACACCCGTGTCTGCTGATGGAGACGGTGGGTGGTGACGTTAAAGGAGCTGGAACCCTAAAGGCCATAAAATCAGCTGACAGTTTTCTGAAATCTTAGTAAAATTTCTGTGAAAAACTTTGATGAAAGTAACTCAGAGAAATGCTGCAGCAGCTCCTGTTTCTTCCTTTAGTTTACACCTCTGCTCATCAGCTAATTTTAGGGGTGTGGAGTGATCATCCACTCCTCTCCACCCAGCTCTTCTTCAGGGCTGTTTGACACCTGAAATATTTAATTACTTTTGAAGCAAGATTAGAAATTAAATAGCCTGAAATACTCACACTTCCCCACATCTATGTTGGAGCAGACAGCTGATAGCTACTGAAGTAGCTTTTAGGCACAGTTTTATGTGGAGCTGTGGCTTGAACACACTAAACACGCTAAAAAACACGCTAAAACACACTGCTGCATGTAACATGTAACTGTTGCAAAGAGACCTCTATTTACACCTGGACATGACGATGAAGCCTCTTCTTGACCAATTAGCCTAAATTGATGGTAATGTCCAAAAATAATGGTCCTCTCTGACTGGAATAAAGCCAAGAAGACGTTTCTGATGCACCAAAAAACAGCTGAGCTGGAGTTGATTTAGTGAGGGCAGCAGGTAAATAGCAGCAGAAATAACTGGAAATGAGGAAAAAGTTTCTGTTGTGTGTTTGCTTCCCACTTCTGAGGTGCAGTGAATTCAGCATCATCTGAATATGAAGTTAGGTGGAGTTTTTGGTTTGGGTTTCTCAGAGCATCTGTTACAGATAAATGTACAGTATTAAAGTTGTTTAACTGCACCTCTCTGGTTTTACTCTGTGTTCTTAAAGCAAAGATTTTCAACCTTAAGTTGAACACTTCACAGTCTCAAATAACATCTACAGCATTTTCCAGAGAAATAAGCCCAGAGATTCTGGTTTGTGCCATTTCAGCTCCTATTCACTTAACAACAGTGGACTTTATCTGCCTCAAGAGCCCCGTTTTTGTTAAACAAGGATTTTTGTTTTTTCTGGCTTACGTAAGAACACAAGCTGCAATGTGCTGATTGGAGTTTTGTTGTGTGCTCAGATGCTGGAAGGAAGATTCAGCAAACTCTGCAGCTGAGCAGCTGTTTTCTCCAGCTCACCATAGTTTTGTCAGGCAACCAGACCACAGACTCAAAGGCTCACACTGACTTATTTCATCCTTCTGACATTTTGTTTCAGTGTTTGAGTTTAATCGCAGGTAGGGAAACTGCTGGGCAGGAAGTCGTCTACAGTCAGAAAACTGTGCATGAAAATATGCTCAATTTCTAAGAAGCAAAGCTGCTCTGAAGGGAAAAGAATAATCTCAGAGGATGAATTCATTTAAACTTCAAACATTGGCTTATGTGAAGCGTTTTCACCGTTTTCTCATTTATATTCAGTTTTTACCTACAGCAGAACTGTAGGCTAACATTTTCCAATTATCTGTGGACTGTGCAGAAGGACTATAGTTTCTTTAGACGCTGTTATCAGCAGCAGGAGGAAGCAGAGAAAGACGGAAAACTTCTGTGATGTGGCTGCAGCCTGAGATTGTTTGATATGTTAACCTGCAATTCTAATTATCCGAATGATAATTGTGTATAAAAGGTTCATTTCAGATTGTTTTACTATAATTTCATTCCAAGGCTGCGATTTGAGGTGATTTCAGCTGAAGCGGACGTCCTGATTAAACTGTCTGCGTGGGCAGCTGAGACGTCGGTAAGGACAGATGTTTAAACACGTGGCTGTCGTTAGGTCTATTTTAGGGGGGGGGGGGGGGGGCTGAAGCTACCTTTAAATGTCCAAAAGCCCCCGACCCAGCTGTAGGTACCAATGCCCCGCATAGCTTTATATCTAAAATCCCTTTACATTAACCAGTTAAGGCCTGACCTAAGAAAAAATGGTAAGAAAAGTCCAATTTTTAAAATATGAGGTCTTTATTTGGCCCTTTAACAAAATATAACAAAAAAATTAACATTTTTTTGGGGGGGGGGGGGGGGGGGGGGATATCTACCATTTATTACCATGTGAGGTATTAAAAAGATTATAATCTGGTTTTCTGCTTCTGGGTGTCTATTAGGGGACAGAAGACAAGTATCACATTGTGTTCAACAGGATTTTGAGCAAAGTTTATACCATAAATCAGAAACTGTATGTAACAAATATCTCACATCGGGCTCTTATGGGTTAACTGAATATTATTACAAATTCTGCTCTTCATCGTTGGTGTTGACTCATCACCATCATGATTTTGCCACTGGCTGAAAGAGGGAACTTTCATCCCTGCCTAAATATACCTGAACTACCGGCCCTTCCTTGGCCAGGAGGGGCAGTGGAATGACCCAGGATTGAAGTCTTCTTTTAGCTCTTTTGAAAATCTCCAGCCTGTTTAAGGCCTCTGCTCAAAAATGACTTAAACATAATGAAATCTCTGCAGTGACGAGGTCTGTTTTAACACTTCTGGAGTCACAGTAAAGAGGATGTTTGTTAAAATGTGGAAATATCAGTGTATGTGTTACTGGTGACGTATAAGTGAAGATGGCACATAGCACAAATGTAAAAAGTTTCAGGCTAGCCTAAAAACAAAGAAAGAAAGAAAAAATAACTACTTTCAGGATGAAGCTGAATCTCTATTTGGAACGATGCAGCACAGATCATTTTATATGTCAACGTTATCTCTGCAAGGGCCAACTCTGATTAAGCAAAGCGGAAGAAAATTAAAGGTTGTAGAACAGAAAGTTCAGGTCTCTAAAATGCTCATTTTGGCATCATCTCTTCTCAGATGGTGTACTTCTGGTTTTAAAAGGCAAAATTCTGAGTCCTCCTCTGAACAGTTTCGTCCACCTTGTTCCAACATACACACATCACTGTTTTATTTTGACCTTTTCTCACTTTTTTGTACAATGGGTTTGCATGAATTTAAAGAAAGGTGGATGATACTTTGAGCTGAAGAAAATGAGATTTTTGACCTCTAAAATGTTGCTGTTTCCTCCTCGGAATCTGCCTCAGAAACATTTACCTGTAACAACAATGTGTGTCTGCTGTGTTTGTTCTGGTTTCCAGTACTGCAGTGTCCGCGGGTATGGACGTCTCTGGAGAACGGCCGGGTCACGGTGAAGCCTCCCGGGCCTCCGGTGGAAGGGACCGTGCTCTACTACAGCTGCAATGCCGGCTTCATCCTGGAGGGAAGAAACGTCAGCCATTGCACCAAGCTGGGAAGGTGGGACGCACCCAAACCCACCTGCCTGTGTGAGTGTCTCACGTTTTACCTGCTGGTCTTTACAGTGGAATATTTAAATGTATATAAATACTGGTAATCCGTTATCATGTATAAGATGCTCATCTTTGTCCCACCAAAAAACACTGAAACATTCTGGGGATTCGCCCCGAGTCATTTTCCAAAATATTTATTAAAATGTATTTAAAATGTTTTATTGAATATTTTTACACAAAAAATTTAGAGTTCCATTTAAATAAACATTTGTTGTTTGATTTGATTTATTTATTAACTTTTTAACTTGTCCTTTCCAGAAAATTCCCATTCCAACTGTCCAGATAATTCCTTTTTCATCTCTGTTAATACTACCGTTCCCATAGCAACTTTGGTTGCCATTCAACCCTGGAAATAAAAATATAATTAAAAACTTTTTATTTTTAAGTTTAGATACCCTGTCATAAAAAAATCCTGTTTATTTTGTTTTTGTTTTTAAATGATGAGGATCACAGAGTAAAAAATATGTGTATACAGTTGGAGTCAATAGGACTTAATTGGTCCGGAGGTAAAGAGTGTTGGGATTATGCTTGTTTCCTATTCTATACTAAATTAAATAAGTGGGGATCATGGAAGTTTAAACATAATAATTAAAGAGAATTTCATGTCTTAATAAAGTGGCCGGTGAGTTACAAAGGAATTACTTTCTGCATTCACATGAAATGAACTAAAATCTGCTCTGACTCACCCCACATTTGATCTCGAAGCTCACTTTGTTTTCCAGCTTGCTTCTCAAAAATGGGAACATTAGACCTTAAAGATGACAGATAATTACAAACACCTGCTCTCCAGCACGGTTGCTAGGCAATAAATGAACCAGCCAATCAGAGCGCAATCCTCAGGAGGGTGTACGGTTGGCACAGGCAGGTACAGAACCAATACCAGACTGGACTTTGACGTCTAACACGTTTCATTACACACTGGCTCCACAGTCAATGAATACATTAAGAGAGTGCGAGCGGATGTTGGTGGTTTCATTGACAACCAGCATCGCTCTCAGTTACAACAGATGGCATGTCCGCTGTCTGGAACCATTTGTTCAAATTAGTGCAAATAAATGGGGATTTTTTTGAAGAAAAAAAAAGATAAAACAGAAACATGAAGGAAAAACGCCGCCAACTGCTTATTAGATGAGTTGGCATGGCAACCGGTAAAGTTGCTATGGGAATGGTAGTATTAAAAGAGATGAAAAAGGAATTATCAGGACAGTTGGAATGGGCATCCGAAAGTAGGTTAGTTATTGTATAATCCTCCAACATCTAAAAGGTTTATAAATGCTTTATTGTTTTTAGATTTGTTGAATTATTCTGATACTTTACTTATAATACTGATTTTCTGTTATCTCCCTGTTATGAAGGGTTTTAATGTGTTCCTGTTGTATTTTATGATGTACCAAAGATTATATAACAGAATCCTCCTGGCAGGCTCCCCTGCTTCTCACAGGGAGACCACGCTGTTGCAACACTGCCATCTAGTGGCCATATTTCATTAGTGTGGATTTTCATTCTTTATCTCTTTTTTATTTGCCAACCCAAAGATGACAGAAACTACACAGGTAAGAACTTTTTTTATTATATCATTATTACATCCTAAATAGAATAAGAGGGCACATTTTTACATTTACAAAGTTAATTTTTTGATTCATTGTTTGTTTTAGTCCTAAATAGTCCAGACTCAACGTTTTTCATTCTTTAAGAGTTTTGGATGATGGAAATACATTCTGCCAAAACATCCACAAAATATACTTCCTAACACCATTAGGCGAATCAAATGACTCAACGTATGGTGAGAAGTTTGTGTGGACATGTACTATTTGGGGTTGAAGCATAGTTTAAAGAAACACTTGTAAGTTATTTTGTATTAATTGAAATCAACAACTAACTATTCTGAGAAGCCTAAACTCCACAACAGTCATGTGGATTATTTCTGTGTTGGAACAATCCCAAAGCCTGTTAATTTCCCTTTTATATGGAGCCACGTTTGTGAGGAAAATGCATTTGTGGGATGAGCAGCAGGGTTTAATATGTGGGTTAAAAAACTTGCCAAAACGTCTTTACAAATGATTTTTTTTTTTTTTAAACCCTGTTCTGTCCAGCATCCTAACAAACAGAACAAGTGTGTTCCATATTTTGCTTGACAGATTTGCTCTACCAAGGGAAACATGTTATAGACATGGCTGCATTTGATATTTTTATTATTTTTATTGTAACCTTATTTTCTTTAGTCTTTATATGTCAGTGCCGAACCTGCAGAGAAACATACATTTACAAATGGTTCTGCTGCTGACTCTTGCTTGGTGTCGTTTGCTGGATTGGATGGTCGAAGTCTGAAGAAAGAAGACATGTTGGCAATTTGTTGAATGAAGACATGGTTAAACAGCGACTGCAGTATCATGTGGAGGAACCAAACACAGCCACAACGGCCTGGTACCGCCTCACGCTGGTCACCAGTTTGGTGACATTCTGCTGTGGGATGGCATCCCATTCTTCAGCCAGGGTGGTTGAGCTGGCTACCAACAGCACGTCCAAGCTGATTCCTGTTTTGTTTTTTGTCCCCCCCCCCCAGTGAGGGAGATGTTGCTCCACACCATCACACTGTCTTCACCACCCAATCGGTGCAGCAATCAATCCAATCCCAACACTACCACAGCAATCTCAGCCAAAGCTGCAGAGCAAAGCAATGGCAGAAAGTAAATAAAAACAGAAAATACATTAAAACCTTCTGAACACATCTTCAGTTAAGAAATATAAAAGGACCAAAAACAATATAAAACTTTTAAAAAAACATCCTTTAGTATTAAGAGCCATAAAAAATCAGCAGGTTTTAGAAAGAGATGTGATAAACAGACAGGAGGCCTGTTTAATGTCTGAAGGGAGCAGGTTCCACAGCCCTGGTGCTGGAGACCGGGTGTTGCTAATCCATTCAGGGGTTCATATGTTAAAAAAGCTCTGAAACACGGGTGAGATGTGCTTTGATTTACCGGAGCCAAGCAGTCAAACGAGCATGCATACAGGACCAGCTACAGCAGGGGTGTCCAAAGTTGGTCCTCAAGGGCCGCCGTCCTACAGGTTTTGGATGTTTCCTGCTGCTGTTTGGTGCCTCAGGAGCCACTAGGCTCAAACAAAATGACTCCAGTCTTCTTTTTATTACAACTCAAGAAGTTTGAGGCCAACCGCTCCTTAATATCCCGAAGACACATTACAATGACCTCCACCACTAAAGCATTAGTCATTTTCAGCAGGGTCCATGCACACAGGTGCTGCTAATCTGGTTCCTTGTTGTCATCACCATGGTTACCAGAAGCGTGAGTCAACAGCAGAATCAGCTGTTTGGGATTGGCAAGTTTTACATGGGTGCAGCCCACATCTCAACTCTGCTGCTCATCCCACAAAATGGTGCTCCATTTAAAAGGAAATAAACAGACTTTCCAAAGGTATCAGAATTATAACCAAGAAGCATTGTTACAACACTCATTTCCTCAGTTTCTGAACTGAGTTTTTTTTTACCAAAGCAACTGGAAATCCATGTAAAAAAGTACATTTCAAAACAAAGTAATGTTGTTATTCCTGTTAAAGTGTAACTACACACCCTAACTTTTGCATAACTCCACCCACTGAAACTGCAAGGGTTGGGGTGGGAGGTGTGGGGTGATCAGGGGGCGGAGATCAGCAGCTCTGGAACGCTGTGGAGACTCGCGGCAGGTTGTGGCAGCTGCAGGAAGTTGCTGCTGCTACGATTTGAGCTGCTGTCTGTCATCAGATGAGGATCAGCAGGTAAAGAATAAAGTCCGGTGTTACTTTTACACAAATACGTCCCATTGCAGGAATATTTAATCAGAAACTCTGTGAAAGAAAAGAAGTCTGAAACTAGCAAATCTACATCATACATTCACATCCCTTCATATGCGTTGGTGGGTGTGGTTTTCTATTCCTGCATGGCGAGGACCCGCCTATCTGAATCTGGAGGGAGGGGCTGTGGGGCTTTTAATTTCTTCCTGATGTAGATAACCTCTCTGTCACGAAATGTATAACCTGTAGAGGGCGTTATGAGCCATTTTATACCCACTAAATCCTGTTTTTAAAATAAAGTAAAAAACATACTAATTTTAAATGGTAAATGTAGTTTTTATCACAATTAAGTAATACTGTGTTGTTTAGAAGAAAATAATTACCAAAGAAAACCAAAGAAACCAGCAGGGGGCAGGTCGAGCTTCAGGAACCAGAACAAGGTAATTATTGGGGTGGAGAAAAGCTGGAGGGTTAAATTCAGCTGCTGGGTGAGAGGAAACAAGTTTGTGTCTGGAAAAAGTTAAAACTTTGTTCAAAAGCTTTAATCAAAACATGCTTCCTAATGCTGCTTATGATGTTTTTCCACATATGAAAGATTTTAACTAAGCATTTTTTATTTCACTTGAAGTCTTTCATGAGCTAATTTTTGCAGATTAAAAGTAAAATCATATGAAATGATTTATTCTGTTACTATCACACATACGTTTCCAGACTATCTGGATATGAATTTCTCCTTTTTTTACAGTCCTAATTCCTCTGTTTCTATCTCCGTCCTTTCCACTTGCAGTTAGAGCAAAGTTCATGAGTTAAACTCATCAGCTGAGTTCACGTTGGCCTGCAGTAAACAGGTGTTTTAAAAAATGTAGTAACCCATAGAAGTTAAATCAAACTACAGCCCATCAGGACCTGAACAGTGTTTTCCAGTTCATTACTGCATGTTCTAAATGTTTCCCTACGTCTGCACAGTGGGCTTATAAACACGCCGCCACAGATCTTCATGATGAGCTAAATAATGTGTGTGTTGAAGTCAGCGAAACATCTAAAACAGACAGAGCAGGATGAGGAAGCTCTGCTTGGAGCTACAGCTACAGATTCATGTTGTTAAGCTTCTTGACACCAGGCCCAGACTGGTCCACTGGAGAACTGGAACAATTCCCGGTGGCCTGGACTTGAAAGAGGCCTGATTGGACTGGCCTGCTTGTCAATGAATAAACAAACAAATAAATAAATAGATAAAAAAATAAATAATGTAGTATTACATCAGTGTGGCTGATTGGTCTGCCTGGCACTGACACGTGTGCAAAGACACAATCATTTTGTGCTCATCAGTTGTCACTTATAACGGTGATTGGTCAAAAACATGGTAAGATATATATTTTTAAAATGATCAACATGAGCAAAGCTCGTGGAGGCGGAACAGCTGAGATGCAGAGAAACGTGGTGGCAAAACAGGCTCGGAATAAAAGGTGAAAGGGGGAGGACAGTTGAGGAGGAGGCAGCAAGTGTGGGATAATTTGGGATATTTTAAAATCAGCAGCAGCAGCAACATCACATGAATCCAGTGTTTAATACATGAGTGTTCGGAAAATTCCTCACATGAACGACAGACACAGATCGGTGAAAAGACACAGCTGTTTACTGCGATCACAGGAGTTCAAACAAAACCAGCAGACAAGTAAAAGGAACAATGGTCCCTCTTGGCCTCTGGTGCTGGACCTCTGGAGTGAGGTCCATGTTGACCAACCACAAAAGAAGGCAATAAAGTCCTTTGATGTGTTTTACAACTGTATTCACACCCAGGGGGCACGAAAGTTAACAGTCCTGAAAAAGACAGTCCTGATCACAATCTTTAATGACTAGCTGTGTCTTCACAGATGGTCACAATATTATCAATAAGATTTTTCCATCAGTGAGTGAAGGAGGAGAGACGGCTGGTCAGTTACAAGCTGCAACTTTTATCTGAACATAACATGATGAGTACTAGTTGAGATTCTCCATGAGCCTTTCTATGTAGCTGTACTAATGATCCTGTTACTACAGCTGTAATAATGACGCTGGTACTACAGCTGTAATAATGACGCTGGTACTACAGCTGTAATAATGACGCTGGTACTACTGCTGTAATAATGACGCTGGTACTACTGCTGTAATAATGACGCTGGTACTACTGCTGTAATAATGACGCTGGTACTACCGCTGTAATAATGACCCCGGTACTACCGCTGTACTAATGATCCTGTTACTACAGCTGTAATAATGACGCTGGTACTACAGCTGTAATAATGACGCTGGTACTACAGCTGTAATAATGACGCTGGTACTACTGCTGTAATAATGACGCTGGTACTACCGCTGTAATAATGACCCCGGTACTACCGCTGTAATAATGACGCTGGTACTACAGCTGTAATAATGACGCTGGTACTACAGCTGTAATAATGACGCTGGTACTACCGCTGTAATAATGACGCTGGTACTACCGCTGTAATAATGACGCTGGTACTACAGCTGTAATAATGACGCTGGTACTACAGCTGTAATAATGACCCCGGTACTACCGCTGTAATAATGACCCCGGTACTACCGCTGTAATAATGACCCCGGTACTACCGCTGTAATAATGACGCTGGTACTACAGCTGTAATAATGACGCTGGTACTACCGCTGTAATAATGACGCTGGTATTACCGCTGTAATAATGACGCTGGTACTACCGCTGTAATAATGACGCTGGTACTACAGCTGTAATAATGACGCTGGTACTACCGCTGTAATAATGACGCTGGTATTACCGCTGTAATAATGACGCTGGTACTACAGCTGTAATAATGACCCCGGTACTACAGCTGTAATAATGACCCCGGTATTACCGCTGTAATAATGACCCCGGTATTACCACTGTAATAATGACCCCGGTATTACCGCTGTAATAATGACCCCGGTATTACCGCTGTAATAATGACGCTGGTACTACAGCTGTAATAATGACCCCGGTACTACAGCTGTAATAATGACCCTGGTACTACAGCTGTAATAATGACACTGGTACTACAGCTGTAATAATGACGCTGGTACTACAGCTGTAATAATGACACTGGTACTACAGCTGTAATAATGACGCTGGTACTACTGCTGTAATAATGACGCTGGTACTACAGCTGTAATAATGACGCTGGTACTACAGCTGTAATAATGACCCCGGTATTACCGCTGTAATAATGACCCCGGTATTACCACTGTAATAATGACCCCGGTATTACCGCTGTAATAATGACCCCGGTATTACCGCTGTAATAATGACGCTGGTACTACAGCTGTAATAATGACCCCGGTACTACAGCTGTAATAATGACCCTGGTACTACAGCTGTAATAATGACACTGGTACTACAGCTGTAATAATGACGCTGGTACTACAGCTGTAATAATGACACTGGTACTACAGCTGTAATAATGACGCTGGTACTACTGCTGTAATAATGACGCTGGTACTACAGCTGTAATAATGACGCTGGTACTACAGCTGTAATAATGACGCTGGTACTACCGCTGTAATAATGACGCTGGTACTACAGCTGTAATAATGACGCTGGTACTACTGGTGTAATAATGGCCCTGGTAGTATCGCTGTAATAATGACCGTGGTACTACAGCTGTAATAATGACCCCGGTATTACCACTGTAATAATGACCCCGGTACTACAGCTGTAATAATGACCCCGGTACTACAGCTGTAATAATGACCCCGGTACTACAGCTGTAATAATGACCCCGGTATTACCGCTGTAATAATGACCCCGGTATTACAGCTGTAATAATGACCCTGGTACTACAGCTGTAATAATGACCCTGGTACTACAGCTGTAATAATGACCCCGGTATTACCGCTGTAATAATGACCCCGGTATTACAGCTGTAATAATGACCCTGGTACTACAGCTGTAATAATGACCCTGGTACTACAGCTGTAATAATGACCCCGGTATTACAGCTGTAATAATGATCCTGGTAGTACCACTGTAATAATGACCCTGGTACTACCACTGTAATAATGACCCTGGTACTACAGCTGTAATAATGACCCTGATACTACAGCTGTAATAATGACCCCGGTATTACCGCTGTAATAATGACCCCGGTATTACCACTGTAATAATGATCCTGGTAGTACCACTGTAATAATGACCCTGGTATTACCACTGTAATAATGACCCCGGTACTACAGCTGTAATAATGACCCCGGTACTACAGCTGTAATAATGACCCCGGTATTACCGCTGTAATAATGACCCCGGTACTACAGCTGTAATAATGACCCTGGTACTACAGCTGTAATAATGACCCCGGTATTACCGCTGTAATAATGATCCTGGTAGTACCACTGTAATAATGACCCTGGTATTACCACTGTAATAATGACCCCGGTACTACAGCTGTAATAATGACCCCGGTACTACCGCTGTAATAATGACGCTGGTACTACAGCTGTAATAATGACGCTGGTACTACTGGTGTAATAATGGCCCTGGTAGTATCGCTGTAATAATGACCGTGGTACTACAGCTGTAATAATGACCCCGGTATTACCACTGTAATAATGACCCCGGTACTACAGCTGTAATAATGACCCCGGTACTACAGCTGTAATAATGACCCCGGTACTACAGCTGTAATAATGACCCCGGTATTACCGCTGTAATAATGACCCCGGTATTACAGCTGTAATAATGACCCTGGTACTACAGCTGTAATAATGACCCTGGTACTACAGCTGTAATAATGAACCCGGTATTACCGCTGTAATAATGACCCCGGTATTACAGCTGTAATAATGACCCTGGTACTACAGCTGTAATAATGACCCTGGTACTACAGCTGTAATAATGACCCCGGTATTACAGCTGTAATAATGATCCTGGTAGTACAACTGTAATAATGACCCTGGTACTACCACTGTAATAATGACCCTGGTACTACAGCTGTAATAATGACCCTGATACTACAGCTGTAATAATGACCCGGTATTACCGCTGTAATAATGACCCCGGTATTACCACTGTAATAATGATCCTGGTAGTACCACTGTAATAATGACCCTGGTATTACCACTGTAATAATGACCCCGGTACTACAGCTGTAATAATGACCCCGGTACTACAGCTGTAATAATGACCCCGGTATTACCGCTGTAATAATGACCCCGGTACTACAGCTGTAATAATGACCCTGGTACTACAGCTGTAATAATGACCCCGGTATTACCGCTGTAATAATGATCCTGGTAGTACCACTGTAATAATGACCCTGGTATTACCACTGTAATAATGACCCCGGTACTACAGCTGTAATAATGACCCCGGTACTACAGCTGTAATAATGACCCCGGTATTACCGCTGTAATAATGACCCCGGTATTACAGCTGTAATAATGACCCTGGTACTACAGCTGTAATAATGACCCTGGTACTACAGCTGTAATAATGACCCCGGTATTACCGCTGTAATAATGACCCCGGTATTACAGCTGTAATAATGACCCTGGTACTACAGCTGTAATAATGACCCTGGTACTACAGCTGTAATAATGACCCCGGTATTACCGCTGTAATAATGATCCTGGTAGTACCACTGTAATAATGACCCTGGTACTACCACTGTAATAATGACCCTGGTACTACAGCTGTGATAATGACCCCGATACTATTGCTGTGCTGTTACATCTCTCATCAGCCCAAACATAAAAGCTGCTGGTAGTTCCAACATTGGACATACAGGAGGTCCTGTAAGGGAGTTCCTAGTATCATAGATAAGACATTAGTTAATTAGATGTGCTGTAAGTGACAGGTGGATATTTCAATACTAAGACTGCTCAGGTAAACTAGTCTATACACACAGGCTACTGTGCACATCCGTCCGAATCTGTCCTTGTCCAGCTCAGAACGAGGTGTAAACTGGGCCAGTGAGGAACATCTGTTTAGTCCAGGTTAAACGCTGACGAGGGAACTTTGTGCCTTCATCGGTGTTTATCTGGTTGGAAATGATGTGACTGCAGTGCTTTATGTTTGTTAGCTTATTTTACTGCATATTATATTCAGTGGTCCTGCTGGACCAAACATACCTCCACAGGCTGCTGCATGGAAAAATTTGGGAACCCCTCTTAAGCTTGGACAGTCTCTTATCTAAGTTAAGTCGACGTTTTCATTTTCTAATGTTCGTAGAATCACATGAGGTGAAGCTGCTGTTGCCCACTTCTTGTTTTTACTGTTGCAGAGAACATTGATGTTAACACATTATATTTATGGTAAACTGGCATCTGAATTATTTGCTGACAAAATGACTCCATCATGTTTCAAATAAACATGATATCATGAGATGAATAGTGGAGTCCTGCTGGGACTGATTCATTGAGTCTTTTAATGAGAGTAGGAGGGAGAAAAGCTCTGGACTGGTAGCTTATAGTTGTGTGTGAATATAGAATATTGAGCTTTGGTGATTACGTATCCTGTGTTTGTGTTTGTGTGTGTGTATGCGCATGCATGCATGTGTGTACTTGCATGTGAGCATGTACAGTATATGAATTAGGGCGGCCTGGGTGAGCGTACGACTCCCAGCCTGACTTTTTGTCCCAGTCCGGCTCTGCTTGACACAGCTGGTCTGAGTTTGAGTCCTGGCCACCAGAGCCCAAAAGTCCTTTCATTAAAGATTGTGTGAATCAGATCTTTTTAGGCTGAGGAAGATCAATAATAAAAGATCGGATTGGGTGAAGAAACATGAGGATGGAAACCAACGTACAGGAGCTTTGGTTGCAACAGGCCCCAGGTTTGAGTATCAAGCTGTGGCCCTTTGATATATGTCACAACTCACATCTCCAAATTTAGGATCTTTGGTGTCTGTGTAAGATGCATTTGGCTCTCAGTGTGGAGCATGGAGGAGGAGAGATGATGGTGTGGAGCTGACTGAAGGCTTTTTTATTCTCCTTTAAGTCCGTAAAAAAGTGCACCTTTTCAAACTTCAGTCCCCTCATACTTTTATGCAATTTATTTTAAACCCAGTCATACGTTTTATCGATGTTCATTCCACATGCCAGACAAAGCTCAGGCCGGGACTCAAACCTGGGCTGGCTGCAGTGATTAGCATCTGCCCCATACTCGGTACATGGGGAGGAATCTCAGGCAGGTGAGCTACACACCAGTGCATATTACAACATTCCAGATTATTAAACGTCATACACTCAAATCAAACCTCATCTTTCACTTGACCTCATAGTTATGTCCATTCCAAGCGGCAACCTCAGCCGGTAAAATGTGAAGCTTATCAGAAGTGCAAAAAATTGCAGTTCACCCCTCATCCACTAGAGGCTCCAAAACAGAGCAAATCCCCATAGACTCACATGTTAAAAAGACCAACTTCACAGCAGAAACAAACATGTTTAAAGCCTGGTACAAAAAAACATTTTAGGATTAATAGGTCAAGTTCACCTTCATGACAACTGTGAGGGGGGTGAATTTTTTTCTAACTCATCCATTTAGATGTTATTTAATCTGGAAATTTTGCATAATTAGGGGTGTGTCCTTTTGATTGACATGTATCCAATATCTGCAGCAAGAAGGGAGAGTGCAGCACAACCGCGGTTTTTAGCCGGCTAACAATGCGCCTTAGCTTTAACCCACATACCTTCATTAGCCGGTTAGCTACCGTCAGATCCGAGTTGGCTCTCTTAGCTACATGCAGCTCAGAGTTTGATGGGTGTCAATCATCCACCCCCATGCTCACCTCCCCCTCTCAGCTCCACCTCTTTGCTCATTTTTGGATTTTCTGGAAATTATGAAACGCATGACGCTGCCAAGATGGCGACGGTGGGAACCTCCCAATGAGCTCTAATTCAGCTCTTCAGAAACCTACGGGTTACGTCACGGAGGCTCCGTCCATCTTTTATACACAGTCTATGGTCCTTCCTCATGCAGAAAGGACGCTTCCTGTCCTCTGCTGTGTTTTCTGTAACTGACAACAGAAGAACACATTCTCTGAGTTTATCATGTGCTGTGTTCACTTACATTTAAGCACCTTAGATTTATCCAAGTCAAAGTCAATTTACACTAAATGTTTGTTAGAATTCCGTCAATGCTGCTTGGGCTGGCACCTGAGGGTCCTATCAGATTTCAGGGACCTTTGGCCCCGGCCCTGGTTTGGAATGAGCTGAATCACAGAATGAAAGCAAAGCAGCCTTCCAACATGATGCTCCACAATGTAGAAAAAAGTAAAATTAAAGCAAAACTTTTCATTTTTACTTTAACACATTTACAATATTTTTTGCTCCGTTTATCTGCTGGATGCCAGAAAGATTTATAACTCCTGCAGCCTCCTTCCTCCTTCACTTCTGAAACTCAGACATCTAAAAAGATGTGCTGAGACATGTTTTCACATCTCATCTTCACTTTATCTGGGTCATATATATTTAAAAAAAAACTGATTACCAATAGGCTACAGTTCCTGTTCTCACCACAAGAGAGCAGTAGTGATCTTCCAGAAAGTAGCCAAGCTCTCCATGTGGGGCGGCAGTGGCCTGAAGCACTGACAAGTGGTTGTTCTGTAAGTGAAGCTTAAAGTCTCCTCACCAGCTGGAGGAATCTGACCTGGGGCAGAAGAGAAAACTTCCTCCATGAACAGCTTGTCCAATAAAATCATTTTCAGCTGTGAGAAACAAGATGATAAGAGACGCTGTGAACGGAACGTGTCTGCAAACACGACTTTGAGAAAACCCACCAGGCTCACAGCATTCCCTCTAATTCCTAACCAGATATTTCATGAGGGACTTTATCGTTCCAAATAACTACTCAACAAATCCTCATATGACGGAGGAGATTAAAAGTAATTTGCTCATTTGTATCATGAGAGAGGGAGTATTTTCTACTCATCTAACACAATTCCCTTATGTCCTTACTTAATTGGAAATTTAAAGTTTTAATGGAAATTCTATTCCTATTAGCTTAATGCTAATCATCATTGCTGTGCCCACTGTGATGGATAACCTTCTGGAAAAGAAGAGGATTTATTCTGACACAATGCTGAAGCAGCGTGTACAAATTAACCTTTATAAAGCATCATTTTAGTTTGTTTGTTGCTCAGCAGCATTCAAGACGACAAACTTTTACGTTGCCATGGTTGTTTAGTCAATTCCTCCACTAGTGGGCAGTGCTGAGCTCAGAGTTCACTCCCGCGACCTTGACCCCTGACCAAAGTGGACATGTTTGGTCAGAAAAAAACAAAACATCAGCACAAACACCTCAAACCAATTGTCCTGCTGGAGATAATAAAGCTAACCTTGAACCTTGAACCTTGAACTGTCAAAACGGTGGTGGAGGGGTGATGATCTGGGCTTGTTCTGCTGTCATTAAGTGGAGCATGAACTTCTCTGGATACCAAAATATTCTAGAGTCAGATGTGAGTCCATCTGTCTGAACATTAGAGCTTGGTTGAACCTGTCTCGTGCAGTAGGACAATGATCCCAAACACATCCGCAGATCTACAGCAGAATAACTGGAAAAAGAAAGAATCAAGATGGTGACATGATCCAGTCCATACCTCAGTCTGACTTAAATCCTGTGGTGGCACCTTCAGAAACCTGTAGAAACCAATGCTGCAAACCTCAATTAACTGAAGCAACAGTCTGATAACGTCATCCAGAAAACCATCACTGCAACTTACCGCTGCTACAGGAGCTTCTACAAGCTGCTGGATCATGGAGCAGAAATATAACATTTTCTTCTTTCCTAAAAAGTTGGACATAACAGTGAGCTCAGCAGCAATGATTAAAATGAAAGTAATGGATTAAATAAAGTCATCATGTACTTTCTTTTTCTGCTGGCTGTAACTCTGTGCTACAGTCTTCATTATTCTTGAGTTCCAGCGGTTGCGTTGCAGCAAGTTTTTCCATAATGTGCTCAGTTAGCCTACTGTGTCAAATCAAAGGGTCAGCACGTGTGCAGGTAGAGCGGTTTATCCCTGGCAAACATGATGCATGCTTTCATCACTGCTGCAGGATGATTCACCTTCTCTCACACTTATGTCACCATATCAGGTAGAAAGAGAATCCTACACTCTGCTCAGCTCCTCTAACGAATCAATCTCTAGGATCTTTTTTATATACTTACTTCTGTCTGTGAACCGTTACCTAACATCACCTTAATATTTAGTTTAATCCCACAAGTTGCTCAGAAAAACTTTGGAAATGTCACAGACAGACGTGACAAACACATAATTAACAAAGCAGCAGAGAACACTGTTTCCTGGAATAGAAATTTCCGTCTGCTGTCTCAGTGTTGACCTCCTTCTGGCTCTGCTCTGTCTCCTCTCCATGTGCCATCACCACCCACTTACTGCCTCCTCAGCGGGAGAAAGGTTAATACCCTGCTCCTGCCTGTGTCTGCTCAACCCCGAGTGTGTGTGAGGGTGTGGATGGATGCAGTGGGAGGACATGTTCTCAAACTAACAACCATTTGGTTTAAACAAGTAAAGTCAGAAACAGCAGCACTGTGCTGGTAATGCAAGGAAAACAATGTCTTATTATAATTCTGTCTGATTATTTTCACCAGCAAGGACCCCACATCAACTGGGTTTACAGGTTTAATGAAATGTATTCATGGAGTGATGTGATTGGTTCATTTAGGGTTTCTCATGATTCAGGACCCAAACCAGCTTAGGACCCCAGATGGTAGCTGGAAAACAAGAAAGAAATAAATGATATGAAGGGAGAGGTGAAAAAGTTGAGATGGGTAAAGGAAGAGAGATGAAGAAGGTGATGGAAGGATGGAGGAAGGCTGGAATGATGAATGGGAAAGGGATGAGGATGGATGAATGGATACAGGGGGGAAGATGATGGACAGATGAAGGAAAAAAGGATGGCTTGATGATGGATGGAAGAAAGGATGTAAGAATTAGGGAATGGAAGACCGTTGAAGGGATGGGGATGATGAATGAAGGAGGGAGGAAAGGAGATGGGCAGATAAGGGAAGGAAGAATGAATGGATGGATGATGGAGGGAAGAGAAAGAAGAATTGGTGAATGAGGGAAGAGTGATGAATGGATGAGAGATGAGGCTGGATGGATGGATGGATGGCTGGCTGTATGGATGGATGGCTGGCTGTATGGATGGATGGATGGATGGATGGATGGATGGATGGAAGGAAGGAAGGGGTATAGAATAAATGGATGATGGAGGGAAGAAGGGATGGACAGTTGGCTGGGTGAGGTTGGGTGAGGAAGGATGAAGTAAAGAAGGTTGGATGGGTGAAAGAAGGGAGAAAGGGTGAAAGAAAATGTAAAGGGGAGGATGGATGAATGGAAGAAGGAGGAAGGACATACAGATGGATAGATGAGGGATCATGGATGAGGGGGTGGGGTTAGGAGAAACGTTGCTGGGAGGGTGAAGCTGGTAGAAGGCGGCTAACCAGGTGGTCAGAGGAGGTGTGGCCTGATCCTGGAACTAAGTTAACCTTCATTTAGCTAAATGATGATCACATTTTTCTCTTTTAGAAAACACAGTTGCAGCTTCATTACTTTATCGTTGCAGAAAGTTTTCCAGCCTCTGATCTGTGCCATTAGCATTTAGCAACAAGCTAATAGCTTCACCCTGAAACCATTCATCTTCACAGAGAGAATATGAACAAACACCTGCATTTCATAATCTTTAGCAGTTTTCTTAAAGAATAAATGTTAAAAACCTTAAATATTTATCATTTATACCAGGGTCTGGGTGAATACTCGATTCTGATTGGTTGTATGATGTCCATTAAAAAGTGATGAAGGACATCTAAATAGCTGACTAAACGTTAGTTGGTAACCGTGGCAACAGAAACTCAGACGCCGGGCTGGAGACACGCCAGATCATGTCTGTGACGGCGCATTGCCATGAAAGCAGCTGCAGGCTACAACGTTTTGTCATCCCGCAACATCCCAACCAGCAGCGGTCAGGGTCCACAAACGTTAAATCTCCGTCTCTCAAACGGCACTGTGGACATGCCAGTATCTTTATGAAATGTCACGATCAACGTCAACGTTGCATTTAATTTTAAATAGGTTGTCGCCTGTCTTTCTGTCTTGATTACCTTACTTACTTGATACAGAGTGAATGTTGGATAATATTATAAATACGATTGAGGATAGACTTACTTGCTACACATTTAATGATCAGAGTGAATGGTGGATAATATTTCTCGCAATAAAAACTATTTAGGAAACTTTCTGTGGACTTTGACCTCGAAACAAAATGTTGCATCATCCTCTGGACACACACAAGCTGTAAGAGCTGCACCCGCCCTCTGAAATGTTTGTGTCATGTAACTTAACGTTAGGCAATCACCTCCCTTCCCTCCACTGATCAGGTCTAATACAACAGCTGACCAAGCTGCAGGTTCTGTATTAGAGCCGGTTACCTTGGCAACGTGTCACAACGAAATAGTTCACTCAGCCGCTTCTTGTGAATAACTTAGGATTTTAAAGGTGAAAAACAACATTAACGTAATAATAATTTATTTAATATTTATTTCTTTCATAAGGGACCATGGTATAAGCGGGATAATGCCCTTCGAGGTGTCAGACGGTTCACGCCTCCACGTTGTCCATTAACAACCCATCGAGCATCATCACTTACATATTTAAAATATATACCATAAAACATTAAATGAGAATAAATAAAATAACATAATTATGTATGTAACTGTGTAACTGAGGCAAAATATTGTTGGAACTGCACATATTTTTCTCCAGAAATTTCAGGTTGTTCGTGATGTTTTCTAAAAGGATAGTTCATTAAATGTACACATCATGATAATGTACTTGTACTTCTTTGCTCTAAAACAGGAGGTTATTTGTTGGTTAATATAGGCTACTACTGTTTTGCTAGTCCAGCCAACTTGAGATCATCTTACTCTAATGTGACCAACCGCTTTGTGCAAACACTCAGATTTCCTTAAGTCGTATTCTACTTTTGGAAAAGCTTCCCAGCAGAACGTTGCTGACTAAGCAGCTTTCTGACAAACAGACATGAAAGTCTCTGAAGTGACATTGTTAGTCTGAGCACAGAGAAACTTCAACACATCATGGACTAAAGGACAGTCTGCAGAGCTCTGAAGTACTGGATCCAGAGCTGGAACAGATCAACCAAAACAGATCATCTGAAGGCCAAAACATCAACACAGAGGGAGAATTTACATATAGCCGTGTATATAGAAAAGTCATGATATGAATAGTTATGTATCAGAGGATGAAGAGCATCTCTAAAACACGTCTTAGAGGGAAATCAAGGACAAACACTTGGATGACACTCATCAGTATTTTAAAGGATGATGGAGGAAAGGTCGATTTATTCCAGATTCCTGATATGTAGCAGCCTCCACTTCAGTGAACATCGAGGAGAAACTTTCCTGACAAAGAGCGCCCTTCCCACCATGATGAAGTAACGTATCTATGGAAGCCCATTCCTGCCGCTTATAAATGAAAATATTCACCAAATAGCTCATAATCATGAGATAACATCATAAGTATGAGATAAACAGTGATAATTATGAGATTCAAAGTCATAATTAAGATATAAAAGAATCATTATAACAACATTCAGTTACTGAGATAATTATAGTTTTTTAATCTCACAATACTAATGAGTTTTTATCTCACAATTATGACTTTAAAACTTTCTCTATTTTTCTTTTTCATTTATAACTGGTGGGATATGGGGGTAGAAGGATACATTCAGCAGATTTTTCATCAGTATTGTCATTTAGAATAAAATGTTTTGGATTCAGTTCAAACCAAATGCAAAATAGAAGTACTTTTCTTAATGCTCAGTATTTTTGGAGCCCATGGTGGGAGCTGAGAGATTCAAGGTTGGGAATAAAAATAAAAATTGCCCTCATATGATTTATTCACACACCCCACTTCATGGAAATGTGCCTGAGTCTTGTACATGGCAGTAATGGCTTGTAAAAGCACATGGAAACATGGAGAAAGGTGTTTCTGCAGTGCAACGTTCTTACATTGTCAAAGCAGCATTTATCCCCCTTTTTTTAGAATTATAATCATAAAGGAAAAAAACCCTAAAAGTATAAAATTACTGTTTTATTTTACTTAAACTGCTGGGTTAGACTCCAGCTTCACTGATTGTACGAAGCAGTATAGAAAATGAATGTATGAAAGGGGCGCCCTTGTTTGGAAACAGGATTGTGTTTGCATGACACAACTGAGATGCTGCAGAGCATTGAAAACATACTTGCAGGAAAATGGACATCATGGTAAGGTGACAGAATATTTCCAGACAGCGACAGTCCTGCACCTAAAACTTGCCGCCTCTCTACTGGTTGCACGTTACGGATGTGATATCTGATGCTGCAAACGTTAAACTGGAAAGATGCAGAATGGGTTTGGAGATGCTGCATGACCAAAGTTTGATCTCTGGAAAAGGAAACAGGATGTGACTTCTGCTGTCAGCACTGTGGAGAAACCTTTTGTCTATAAATATCAGCATCTTCTGGAAGTGCAACGCTCTGATTGATTTTACACAATATGTTTTGTCAGAGCATTTTCACAATGATTTGGATTGCTGCCTGACTAATATGCTCTGCAGGTAGAGGACAATCTAATCTGGCAGTTGCGTTAAGAAAAACAGCTTTTTTCCTCTAATGCATTTACCAAGAGAAAAATGGGCTATTTATGTACCTACAAACTGCAGGTACACACACATACAGTTTAGGGCCCTCATTAAAACAGCTCAGCAACATGTTACAGCGCCCAAGCCTATTGCATCTTTTTCAGGCTGTGTCACAGCTAATAGCGTCTCTGACTGAGGTGTTTGCCACCATGGCTGCTTGACGCTGTTGCATCCTACTGGTGTTGACTGCAGGCTTATGGAACGAAGCCGCAGATAAAGTTCACAGCTGAATAATTGATAGCTCACTGGATGGGTCACAGGGTGGCGGAGAGGAAGAGGAGGTGGAAGTGGAAGGCAAATGCCAGAGATGATCACTACGCTCACGTCAACCTGTGAGAGCTTGTTAGCAGCTGGATCTGAGTAGCTCTCTCCTACACAGAGATATCCAGATAATGAGATTTGGGTAATGAAGCAGGGTTATATAATAGTCACATTTCATTGCCCAACTACAGAGAGTTTTTAATTTAGACTGAAGTAATAATGGTCTTCCTCTCAATCGCTCCAATAAGTAATTTTCAAACGGGAGCTACATGGTAATTAGAGTCCCAACTCAGGAGCTGTAACAAGAGGAGATAAAATTGAGAACAATCATCATCGGCATCATTTTCAAAGATGTGTCGTCTGTTTTAATGTTGTGGCAACACGGGAGAGCAGAGAAGTTCAGGCCTCCTCATCCACAGCGTCTTCCAATTCCTCCTATAGGGAGTCTCCGTCTGAGCACCCGGGGACATGTAATCCCCCCCAGGGTTGGCCCATTGACTGTGAGGGCTGGTAAACAACCCACTTAAACTGGCTCCACTCTGAGTGGAGAAGCAGCAGGTCAATCCAACCCTCAGATCCACACGTCTGTCAGCCACCCACGCTGGTCTTGTTCTTGTGGTCATTTCCCGAAGTTCATCGTCTCGGGTGAAAGTAGGGATGTACACCAACGGGAAAACCAAGAGCTACAACATTAAAAGGAAGAAAAGAACAGTTTCTCACATGGAGACACTCCAGGCGGCACATGAGAACGTAAAGAGGGAGGATAACTTGTTCCATCTTTTCTTTCTGACTTCTGTCACGTGTTGGAGGTGAGGACCCAAAATGCAGGCAGATCAGGCAGGAGGCAGAATTGGTGCAGACAAAAGGGTTCATTCTCCCAAAATACAGGAACAGGGAAACACACGTTACTGGGGAAAACCACATAAGGATCTGACAAAGACCACTGAAAACCAAGGGGCATATATGCACAGAGGGAGTAGCAAGGAACAGGTGAAGTGAATGAGTAATTAGACCAGGGGAACTAATGAGCCAGAAACAGAAACCACAGGAACACAAGAGGGAAAACAAGAAAACCGAACTAAACGTGACAAAACCCAGAACTAGAAACAAGATCAAAACAGAACATGACAAACCAAAACCATAAACAATGATTAAAATCTAACACAAACCAAAGAACACACCAAAACCCAGGAACCACGACACCTCCCCATAGGAAAGAATCCTTTAAAAAATTCCCGGATCCAGGCGGTGATCCGAATCACCCCCAGAATCTAATGACTTGCTCCTTATTCCATTTCTGATATTTTCTGAAGACTTCATCAAAATCCGTCCATAACTTTTTGTGTTTTGCTGCTAACAGACAAGCCAGTGCTGCCGAATACATGTCCTCCGCCTTGGTGGAAGAAACCAAAAGAAAAATACTTCGTTTATCCCAGAGGGTTATTTCAATGTTGTAGTAGAGTTTTTTTTCAGAGTAAAAAAAAAAAAGTTATATAAAAATAAAATAAAATAAACAAGTAGAAATATGTGTGCAAATATGTTAAATAAATAAAATATGTAAATAAAATCTAAAGTAAAAAAATGATAAAATTAAAAATACAAATTATATAATAAAATATAAAATATATTGAACACACCTGAAGTGAATTTGTTTTAAAAATATTTAAGATTAATCAATATTATAAATAAAATATAATAGTATTATAAAATATAAATATATACGTTTAGAAATAAAATATATAATAATATCAAATTAAATAAATAACAATAATAGGAGTGAATAATAAAATCAGAAAATTATGTAATTTATGTAAATGAATGTAAATTAAAATGATGATTTAATGACATTAAATTAGTTTCAATGATGGCCACTTTAGGCTTCCGTAGAAAGTGTCTGATTCACATTTCTTTTCAAAAGCTGCTGCCCCTGGCTCACCCCTAAAGCTGAGGGAAACCAACCTTAGTCTCAGACTAGCTGCTGCTTTGTATTCCAGCGGCATCGAACACAAACCACTGAAGTGAGCATGAGTAAGTGACCCATTTTGAACTGGGCCTGTTGTGGCAGAAGGGTCTGAGTGGTCTGTTGATCCTTCAGGCTCTGATGTGCAGCTAGTAAAGCCTGCTTCACAGAGACGTTGGGATTAAGACTCAAAAAAATGCAATCCATTGGACCTCAGCACATAAAAAAAAATCATTAACTTCTCAGAACAAAGAAACCAGGATGTAGCCCTGGAGCCAGTCCATGGGGTAGAGTTTGCACATGTATGTTCAGGCACCGTGTAGGCCAACACAGTCCAGAGCAGAAGCAGGAGCAGAGACAGCGTCTCACATTTCAGCAGTACCTAAAAACCTAAATAGGTTGCTTTAAAAATGAAATAAGGGGATTGGCGCCAATGACTTTCCTTTTTCCGCTTAGATAACAAACAATCAGCCTTTAGTCATGACATTCCTCAACGGATTCACTGCTTTTTATCTAAAAAAAAACATCAAATGTTCATTTTAGAGCAGCTGTACAATCATTCTGCTTTTAAACCCCAATTCTCTGGTCACATGTGTTTGTGGGTCACATGCTCGTGTGTTTTTGTGTGTCAGAGACGCAGACAGGGTCTGTTCTGAGTGCGAACAGAGGGTTCGAACAGCTCGTGTGCAGAGACGCCAGCCTCCCTCTCAGCAGCGCTAACTGGCCTACATGGCTGTCACCGCTCCGCTCAGACAGAGATGAAGGCAGATAAAATCAGCCATGATTGATGCTGCTTGCCTGTTTCTTTTCTTTTTTCTTATTCTTGCTGGTTTCTTCAAGCAGCTGCTGTGGCGTTTGGTGGTGGAGGCCCAGCAGAAATGAAATATGAATCAGTAGAGGTGGTTTCAGCCTTCACATTGCTTGTGTTGTAGCTGGTAAGCACAGTTATTGATTCACAGGCCAAACAGCACCAAGGCTCATTTTTAGCTTACAGATGATTGTTGTAATGCCATTGATATACTGTTTATGCTTCTATCTAATTATCATTTTCACCTCTGACAAATGCAATCTCCTTTCTTTGTGGAAACCTTCCTAAAGCCTAAGATGGCATCATGTTTTATTTCTTCATACTCCAAAATTAATGATATTGATCCTGTTATCACATAAAAGAAAAGAAAGGCAGCAAATCATCATATTTGAAAGCTGCTCCAACAGAGAGAGTTGTAGCTGGAAATGGGGCAATAAAGTTGAGTCAGCGCCTCGCTGTTCCTCTGTCCACATTATAGCCTGCATGAAAGCAGAATTTATTGCAGGGCTGTTGTATTAGGTCATGTCTTGCAGCTTTCCATCACTCTGCTTCTTGGTCAAACAGAACCTGAAGGTGTGTTTGGCTCATGATCTTGTGGAAAACTAATTAGATTGCTATAAAACTCAAACTAGGTGGTGCTTTGTTGAAGTGGACTGCTGCTGAAATGGACTCAGACCAAAGTCCAGGGCCACAGGTTATTGCCTACGAACATTTCTCTGCAAGGTGCGTAAATATAATCACAGCTCTGACTGCTTCCACAGAAGCAAGTGGAAAAACAGGAAAAGGGCCAATCGAAGGCATTTCTGGTGTCGCAGCATCTACATTCATTATATGACTAAAAGTGTTGGGACACCCCTCCATTTCAATGACTTCAGGTGTTCCTACCAAGGTCCATAAAGACATGCAGGAGTGAGTTTGGTGTGGAGGAACTTCACCCCGACTGAACCTCCTTCAGGATGAACTGGAGCAGACTGCAAGCCAGACCTTCTGGTCCAACATCAGAGCCAGAGCTCACAAATGTGCTTCTGTAAGAATGGTGAAGAATTCCCCTAACACACTCCTAAACCTGGAAAGCCTTCCCACAAGAGTCAGAGCTGTCACAGCTGCCAAGTGTGGGCCAACTTCATATTAAACCCTACGTGTTAAGAATGGGATGTCCCAGATGCCCCAGAACTTCTGGCATTATAGTGGATGTGCTTTTTCATCTTAAAATAATAATTATCCAGCAAGTGATTAAGTTTAACTTCAAATCATGCACTCCACAGTGGCTTTGTCTTCAGAGAGTGAGCTGACCTGCTTGGTGAGATTACAGAGTGACTTCTGAGCAGAAACTGCTTCCTAAAACAAACCATGTTAGATGTCTGTTGTGTTTCGGGACTTATGTACAGAAACTATGGCAAGAAGTAGGAGACAAACAGAGCATTTCTCCTCCATCTCTGAGCTGGATTGTGCCTTTCATGCTGGATGTATTGCATTACATTACTAACACCAAGCTGAAATCAATCCAGAAAGAGCTGCATCTGCAGTGAGGCTGGGAATATGGAAGAAGAGTCTCTGATCTTAAATCATTAACTGCACTAACTTGCCTCCTGTATGAAGCACAATAAAAACCAGCAAGATACTATTTTTAAAGGCATATGTTCTTTCCACATATGGTTAATTTAGGGCGTTTCTCAGTGCAAATGAGCATAAACCGGGGGGGTGGATATGACTGACCTGTGCATGTCTGATGAATGCCAGTTCTTTTTACATCTAAATTTTATTTGGCAGATTAATTTTAAAACAGTTTCTACAAAATTTTTCAGGTTTCTCGTCTTCTACTTTGTCTTCATCAGGAGGGATTTCTTTGTGGCGGTTGCTTCACATTGGCTGTTTGCTGCTTTATTCTGGGCTTGAATGTGAGCTGCTGTTAGCTGCTGGTCTCTAATGATCTCTGCAGCAGAGGGAACTGCTTTACTGCAGGAGTTAAACAGGGATAAATGAGCTGTTTGCCAACACTGCTGCACGGCGTAAAAGCTGCGATCAATACAAACGTGTGACTGGAAAGGATTTAAAATAAGAAACAGGTTTCCCCAAATTTACTGTTACCTTTTACATAAATGCAATATATTATATAGTTTTAAAGCAACACTACTGAACTTTGGTAGATTTCTCACCGAGTCGTCCCCCAACGACGGCTAATCCAGCATCACACTTCATCCTGTTTCTTCTTTGAGTTCTCTCCAGCCAGTAAACATAATTTCATTTCATTTCATTTCATTTAATTATCACTTTGGCAAATAGCATGAACAACATAATTCTTTCCATCACTTTTAAAGAGGCAGTGCACCCGAAAACGTGTTTCTTTTAACTGTAAACAACACAGAATTTCTTAATTGTGATGAAAATCACATAAACTGTTGATAAAATAGTTTTTTTTTTTTTTAACAGGATTTTGTGGGTAAGAAATGGTTCATAGCGCCCTCTACAGGGTAAAACCAGGATATGTTTTTTTGTGACAGAATGGTTTCTATAATCACCAGACAATTTTAAAAACTTTAAAAACCTACAGCCCCTCCCTCCAGATGCAAACAGATGGGTCCTCACCTTGCAGGAATAAAAAACCACGCCCACCAACGCAAATAAAGGGATGTGAGCTGAGCTGCTGTTTGTCAATCATACTTTCTGCGTAACTCCACCCACTGCTGAATTTGGAAAATGCCTGAAACTGCAGGGTTGGGGTGGGAGGTGTGGGGTGATCAGGGGTCAGAGAGTGGGCAGGTCAGGATACACAGGCAGAAATGATTGACAGACAGCAGCTCAGCTCACTGGCAAGATGCAAAGCGAGATTCACAAAGCAGCAACTACAGAGCGTCTTTACCCACAAAATCCAGCTTTTAAACTAAACTTGTACATGCATACACACACACATATATATATATATATATGTGTGTGTGTGTGTGTGTATATGTATATATATATATATACACATATATATGTTTGTGTGTGTATGTGTCAGTCGTGATAATCGTTTTAATTTTAAATTAAATAATTAATTAAAAAGAAAAGACATGTGAAATTGAGGCATTATTTAAAAAAAGGAAAAAAATCTTTAGAAATTTCTCATTTGAAATTTAAAGCATGTATTTATTGCATCTGTTTATTTTAGGCAATATTTAAAATATATATTTATTAATTTCACTGACATATTTTGAGAAATTTTTCAATATTGACATTGAGGCATTCCAAACCTCTGAGCCTGGTTCTTCCCTTTGCTTTATTTTTCCTCTCGTCTTTCACCAAGTGCATAAAGAAAAATGGTTTCCCTCTAACGAAACCAGGAGTTTTTGACCTTGCAATGTGTCCTGAGATAATCTGTTTCTGTTTGAATTAAACAGAAAAAACTGAGTGTTGAGCAGAAATCTTGTTTTCCTAAACAGGAAGAATATTCTCCATCTTCAACTGAATTCAAGTAATTAGATTTAAAAAGTAATCCACCTAGTTGTGTTTTTGTCTCGTGAAGAGCAGGAGTAGCGCACGTGCACGCTTTTATCATCACTGCTTTGAACATAAACGCTTATGTTCCATCATCCTTCTGCCTGCTTGGCCTACTTACTGCCTGTTTATAACCGAATCCACAGATAGATACAACTCATTTTCCCTCTACCTGCTCGATATATTTAACCCCCTGATGACGTCAGGATTCAGCTCCAGATATTGATCAGTGATTGATTGTAGATTTGCCGACAGTGTAAAACAGCTGCAAGAAGAAAATGTGGACTAAAGTGGAAAATATGGATGCAACTTTAACTTAAACTCAGCGTGTAACTCATCAGTGCACGAGCCCCGCTCCTCCATCACCCCCCTCACAGCGTGTATTTCGAGCTCGTCCTGGCTCCCTCTCTCCTCATCCTCACTCCCCCTCTCACACTCAGCCAGCTCGTGCTGCAGTGGATCAGACGCAGAGCTCCGGCGCGCGTGCCTCTCCGTCGCAGATCGTTTTATCTGTTGGAATACGATCGAAAAAATGTGGCTAATTTCAGCTCTTCAGCTCCCAGTTTGGTTTTTCTACCTGCGACTCCCAGTTATCTTTCATCTGATGCGTTTAACGTCTTCTGCGCGGACTCCAGCGTCCAGTTCGCGCGCCCTTTTTGCCTAGAAGTCGCGTGAGTAAGGGACGCGCGGACCAAATTGTTATAAATTTTCATACGACTGCTTGTGATTAGTTAACTCGGCACAAATGCGCGGAGCCACGCAGAAATGAGCGTTTGGGTTCGTTTAAAACTTGACGGTTCTGAAGGCAAACGGCGCCGCGTGCACTCAGGTTCGCTCCAATCTGCCTGCATGAACAGGGTTTGACTTTGTCTCAAAATATCACGCATAGCATGTTTTAATTCAGCAGACATGATGGCTAAATCTTATGATTAAATAATCCAGTTGTGGCTAAAGGTGCCGTGGCTCTAACCGCACCAGTAAAGCGCAACATAAAGCCAAACTCTGCCTCCTCCCGCTCTGGACACGTGTTGAGTTTACTTCGTATTTTAGTTGTAAAATTGGCACATAAAGCAGCCTAACCTTTTGCCTTTGGCTCGCCTCTGCTGCAGCACCGGGGCTTGGCTCACCTTCAGAAATGCTGGTAACGTGGATACGTCCTCCGCGTATAAGCCGCGCCGCCCGCGGACACGCGTTGCTCCTCCGGGCATCTCTCATCCTTCTTCTCCTCTGGCCACGGCCGTCCGCAGGCAAGAAGAAGCTGTACATCGGAGCTCTGTTTCCCATGAGCGGAGGCTGGCCCGGCGGGCAGGCGTGCATGCCGTCCGCTCAGATGGCTTTGGACCTGGTGAACAACAGGAGCGACATCCTGCCGGACTACGAGCTGGAGCTCATCCACTACGACAGCATGGTGAGTGCATGTGGTGGAGAGTCAGAGGAGGTGCGCCCTTAAGTGATGTGTGGTGTCAGTGAGGGGAAGCTTGATCAGCCTCTCCAATCACCAGGAAGAGAAACTGACTCTTGGCTCTTTTTGTGTGCTGAATGTCATGTTTTATCCCTGATTCTTTTTCAGATTTTTTAAGCCTCTTTTTTTAAATTTTTACCCAGTTTTCGTTGCACACACTAGGAAGCATCAATCTAACATGTAGCATAGCAACATGATGGGGAGAAACTCAGCTAGAAGACCCCACCAAGCATTGACATCCAAACCAAACACAGTTCAAACCCCAAGCAGTTATATGGGGATGAAAGAAAATCATGAGAACAGCTCTGTCCACTTTTTAGCTTCTGCTAATTTCAAACCACACAAACAAGGTGTCACATGAAAGCATAGTCTCAGCTGATTACAAAGATGTCTGTCTCATCACTGTGGGACAGAAACTCTGGGAGTTAGCAGCCAGAATCAGAAACCATGTCTGGATGCTCGTGGTGTTTCTAAGGTGAATGTGGGGCTATCCCTGATCCTCCCACTCTGACCATTGATAGAGGCGTTGATAACCAGATTGCTGAGATATTTATCTGTGTAACATCTCTACTAAAACATCTGGAAATCTTTTCAAGTTAACTTTTTTTTTAGCTTTTTGCAAAATTCCTCATCAGACATGCTCATATTCCTAGATGAACTGGGCTGCTATCATCTGGTTTTCACTGAGAGTAATATGGTTTTCTTTTCTTCTTTTACATTTTCTACTGTGTTCCAGGTGAATTTACTCTGACATAGTAAAACATATCTTGATTCTGACACTTCTGTAGTTATTCTCACAGGTCCCAGCTTTCTGTAGAAACCAAGACTGTGCATACAGCGCTTGTAGTTTCGGATATGCTTCATTTATTTTGGGTATGTCATTTTGGGCAAGAGGCAGGAAATATAGGCCTCATGAAGAAGAGGTTAAAGGAGGGCTTTAATAAAAAGTCCATACCAACAGGTCCTCGCCCTGCCTGATGATGTTGGTGCTGGATTGTGGTAAAGGAGCAAACACACCTCCTGCTTGTTGCTCATCAATCATTAATCATGTTGGTATTTGAAAATACCAGCATTATAAACTGAATCTAATTTTCACCCCCAACTGGTTTCATTACCCCCCCAGTTAACCATCCACAACACTTCCTATAAGAATTTAATCAAATAGCGCATTATTTATGCTCATATTTGGGTCTCATTACTGCATATCCTATTTGTTATACTAAAATTTTCCCTCCATCCAGGAGCCTTTTCCCAGCAGTAGAATAAGTGCAAACGTATAAAAACCGACTGTCCCCCCCCCACTCTTCTCCTCTGGTGAGGGTTGTTATCAATCACGCTGCAGGACAGATGCCTGGAGAGTTGGCTGAGGCTCCAAACAGTTAACAGCTCTGGGACTGGTTGGAAATTTGCTACGAGCTTTATTCTGATTGGTGTACACGGCTCTGCATTGGAATCCTGTTAAACAGAATAGCAGGGAGAGAGAGAGAGAGAGCGCCTGTGTGTGTGCATGTGTGAGGGATACAGAGAGAGAGGGAGAGTTGGCATGGCAACACAGTTACTCTCGAAGCAAACCATAGAAACAAACAAGGCTTCAGCTCTGTGAAAATATGTGTGCAAATTCAGACACTGCGTGTAAGCAGAGATCACGGAACGCAGCATTCTGTTCCACCTTGTTCTGTGCAAGCAAATGCTAAGCAGATGAAACGCGTCTGCATGTGCGCGTCCTCCGATTACAAGTGTAGTGAGGCAGACGGATTTAGATGTAGCAGCTGTAAAAATAAAGATAAAGCAATGAGCAGATTTCATAGGGATTGGAGAGCATCGCTTCTGCCTCAGGAGTCACTGCTGCCTCCGGCTGAAGATCATCTGAACATGCGAGGCTGGTGTGACATTGAGTGATGCTGGTTTATTCCTTGAATTAAGTCAAGGAGGGATTGCTTGGAATGAGGTGTTTACCAAACATTTCTGGTCTGGTCGGAATAGAAATGAGGAACTTACTCACTTGGAGGCAGGATACCAATTAGGAGAGATTAATTAGCTGTAATATTTACCTCTCTCTTCACATCCTCGTTTGGTCAGAGAGCAGATTTCTACCTGATGAAGCACAGCTCTGTGTTTAACTGGGAGATTAAGACAAGGGTGTACCAAGCCTTGTGTTTGCTTTCGGCTCAAGATCAAGGCTGCAGGAGTGTAATTATGCAGCAGATTCTCTGAACCTGAATTTATCACTTTTTTATTGCAGCTTTAAAAGAACAGGCATTAAAGTTTGACTAGTTTTTGGCAAACAGGAGAAACAAAACACACCCACATGTAGTATTTTGTGACCATTAGGGTTGGAAGTGTGGAGCTTGTTCAACATCATACAAAATTCATGAAGCTTGACTCTTAATCCCCTCCTGTCCCTTTAAATGGATGCAGATACCCCGTGGCTCGTTTCTACAGCTCTGCTTGTGACAGCTTCGGACTATTTACAGCCTTTTTCAGATCTACACACACGCATGTACAGTGTGTGCAGACACACAGTCTCCACGCAGGGCCGTTGCCATGGATATATCAAAGCGGAGACTGCAAACTTTGATCAATTATTAACAGTCATGAGTGAGACAGTGGAGACAGAGGAATGGTGGAACAAGGTGCTTCCCATACTTCCGCCTTTTATTTTAATTGGCAGCCGTGACACGAATCCCCTCTTCGCGTGGCGTAACGGGTTTTCATCAGCGGTCCTCATGCATGTGCGCTGGCATGCCAGCCTGAAGTGTGGTGCCAGACATAATTATGTGGAAATTAGGAGATGTAGCCATGCATGCTTTGAGATTCAACACATAGGCTGTCCCCTCAGCCCTCATCATATCCCTTATTCAGACTCTTTTTATAATATTCAATTATGAGTGTAATTAGAGTTTTTTTTATGACTTCTCCCATTTTTTCCCAGTTCAGGGAAGCTTTAGTTTTCCTCTGACTATCCCATCAGCTGGGCTGGTGTGATTGGAGGGTGTACATAGGTTTATTAACACAGCTCTGGTTTCAGCTGTGGGATTTTCAGCACCAAGGACAGCAACAAAAGTGTGTGTGTGTGTGTGTTTATGGCCATGCACACACACACTTTGCATTAATCCGAATTTGTGTGACAGTAAACGTGTTCGTGACCATGAACAGCAGCGCAGGCCGACGTGGGCTAGAAATGAAAGAGGAAACGGCGATGACCCCGGAGAGATGAGGAAGACAGACCTCCAAGAATAGCAGAGATTCCTCAGGCTTAATTGCGTACCTGCCAACACCCCTGTTCGATGTGGTTTTTCCATCAGGGAGGGGGCATGCTGCCTCACCTCACGCTGCACTCTGCTCCCTTTTTGTTAGCGGAGGGCTTTATACATGGAAATGCTGAAACACTCAAGTGGAGCGTCTGATGCTCCACTAGAAGCTTTTATTCTCCTGTAATTATATACCTTTATGTTTAACTGATTCATATGAAATGAAGGTAAAAGAATCAGAAACTGCTCTTTAATTGGCCTTTACATTATCTATCTATCTATCTATCTATCTATCTATCTATCTATCTGTCTGTCTGTCTGTCTGTCTGTCTGTCTGTCTGTCTGTCTGTCTGTCTGTCTATCTATCTATCTATCTATCTATCTATCTATCTATCTGTCTGTCTGTCTGTCTGTCTGTCTGTCTGTCTGTCTGTCTGTCTGTCTGTCTGTCTGTCTATCTATCTATCTATCTATCTATCTATCTATCTATCTATCTATCTATCTATCTGTCTATCTGTCTGTCTGTCTGTCTGTCTGCCTGCCTGCCTGCCTGCCTGGCAGACTGACTGACTGACTGACTGACTGACTGACTGACTGTCTGTCTGTCTGTCTGTCTGTCTGCCTGCCTGCCTGCCTGACTGACTGACTGACTGTCTGTCTGTCTGCCTGCCTGCCTGCCTGACTGACTGACTGACTGTCTGTCTGTCTGTCTGCCTGCCTGGCAGACTGACTGACTGACTGACTGACTGACTGACTGACTGACTGACTGTCTGTCTGTCTGTCTGCCTGCCTGCCTGCCTGCCTGCCTGACTGACTGACTGACTGACTGACTGACTGTCTGTCTGTCTGTCTGTCTGCCTGCCTGCCTGCCTGCCTGCCTGCCTGACTGACTGTCTGTCTGTCTGCCTGCCTGCCTGCCTGCCTGCCTGCCTGACTGACTGTCTGACTGACTGACTGTCTGTCTGTCTGTCTGCCTGCCTGCCTGCCTGCCTGCCTGCCTGCCTGCCTGCCTGACTGACTGTCTGACTGACTGTCTGACTGTCTGTCTGTCTGCCTGACTGACTGACTGACTGACTGACTGACTGTCTGTCTGCCTGCCTGCCTGCCTGCCTGCCTGACTGACTGACTGACTGACTGACTGTCTGACTGTTAAGCCCTTGATTCTTTTTTATTTATTTAATATGTGAATCTTTTTTCTTTTTACAAGATAAAGAAAAACATTTTCTTTTACTGAGTTTTGTTTTAATTCATTAATTCATTTCTAAGTCCTCAGCTGTTTGTTTTTACCCTTTTCACTCGGTGAATTGATAAGTATTATTTTAATAATAATAATAATAATAATAATAATAATTTATGTTTTTTTTCTTTTACCTTTTTAGCTATTTTTATATTTATTGGGGGGTGGGGGGAGATAAATTAGATTATTCTCTTGAATAAATATGAAATATGAAGACATGAAAAGTCAATAAATGAAAAATGAGCAAGTACTGAAAATAAATATTTGTTTTTGTAATACACATTTTGGCCACAAGGGGATGAAATGCATCACTGACCTTGTCTGACTTCGGAGGACCTTCGACGCTAGCAGGAAAGCACTAACTCATGTTTTATCTGGAATCAGAGGCGTGTTTATGTTGACATTTGTCATGCACATGTTAAACAGAAGACGCAAACTTTGTGTGTTATAGAGCGAGGCAGCAGGATGGGAATGTCTTTGTCTTTGGATAGAAATATGGTGTTTTGGCAGGAGATAGTGGCTGCTGCGACTATGAATGTTTACTGGTTAAATATTTGTTAAAATGAATCATTTGTGCTGCAGTTCCATTTTGTTTGGACGTTGCTGTGGATGTTTGGTGTGATTTCCTTTGTTCGTGTGGCAGGAATCGTTTTGTAACGGAGATCTCTGCAGCCATTAGTGATATTGGGCCTTTGTTTATTTATCTTTTTCACAGAAGCTGTGTTGTGCAGCAGAGTGATGATTGTAGCTTTGATGTTATTACATGGAAGGTGTTATTCTTCCATTCTGTCTCACTGAAGTAATCGTCCAAAAACTGGGAGATCCCAATCATTTTTCATAACAGTGGTTGGGTTTTTTGTTGATTTCATGAGATTTTGGTGCTTTTCACATTTTGTTACTCATTTTGCTTCATGTGAATTCTTGTTTTTATCTATTGCAAAGTAAAATAAATGTGAGCCATTGCAGCCAGTGACGTCAGAGAGAGATTTATTTTTACATGATGACTGAGGCATTTAAAAGCTTTGGAAGGGGTATCTGCACACTGGTAATTGGGTTTACCACCCAGTAAAATAGTTGCTTCGACTAATGTCTGCCATTATATTTCTCCAGCAAACATTAAGCTGTAATTATCCTTGTTTGAAATTGAAGCCTAGCAGCCTAACATACTGCTCTATCTTCGTTCATATGGCCATCAGTTAATGTTTTCTATACAGAAAAACGGTCTCGACAAACACGTTGAAGGATAATAGCTGTCTTGGTTTGGATATTTTAATAACCAACAGAATCAGAAGCTGCACTTCTTGATTAAATTTTAATTTCTACATGTTATAAGCAGCAAGTCATTTGGAGACTTGATTAAAACAAGCTGCTATTAAAACTTGTAATGTGCTATGGTAATGATAGATTGATTAAATAATTTAAAGGTAACTGGTGCGGCTGGTGAATTACAGCTCATCAGGATGAACTTAAGACGGTGTAGCAGCAGAAAACTAACAAGCTTCTCCTCAGCATGAAGCCAGCCCTCAGCCACAGTGATGGAGAACACAAACAACCTTCGGGAATACCAGTGTTTAGAGAGCTCTAAGTGTCAATCTGCATCTTCCTCACACTAACATAATGCAGCGGTTATGAGGAGACGTACTGTACTCCGAGGATGCTTGGCAGAGTGCAGGCTCACATCCTGCTGATTTCACTTAGAAACACCAATAAGGTGGAAAGCGATTTGTGGAATCAGCTGGAGAGCTGATTGATTGAGAAAACCCGCAGCCCCCGGCTAATAAACATCGTGAGGCTGCTTTCCCAGAGATATTAATGCCATTTTCCCACTGATTAAAGACTTCTCAGACAGTGATTAAAGACACACTTACTGACAAATTTCATATTCATTCACTACAAAACTAATCTGTGGAAGAATTTATATCAGGATAGAAGACAAAACTTACTAGTTGCTTCTGGTAAAAAAAAAAAGAAAAAAAGTTGTGACTGTCATGGTAGAAGATTGTTTTAAAGTGGTACTGCTTGTCTACATTTCAAACTGTAGATCACAATATCTTGCCTGACAGGCTCAGGGAGTGGGTGGGTATCTAGAGAACTCCTGTGAAGTGGTTTTTATTATGTCTATATCCTCCGGCGTTCCCCAAGGTTCTGTTCTGGGCCCACTGCTTTTTGGATTGTATTTGTTTCCTTTTAGGTATTTAATAAGCAGATTCAGTTGGTTTTCATATCATTATTATGCAGATAATATTCTGCTATACTTGTGTTATTTAAGCTTGGTGATGTTTCATTCATATAATTTTTTTTGTTGGATTCAGTATGTAAAAAACAAATGTGTGACAAGTTTCAAAGCTGATAAGAGATTTTCTTGTCATCTTCAGTAAAATAAACAGCACTGGTGCTTCAACTCAAACATTTAACCTAGGGTTGCACATTATCAGGACAGCATGCAATATGTGATAACACTGTTGAAAGTTGCCATGACGAAATGACCTGTCATAAATAAAACTTGATGCTGCTTTGATTGTTGCTCGTGCGGAGCTCCACTTGCAGAACTTTCATGCACAAACATCTGTTGAGCTTTAAAGCTTTTGCTATAATAACGTTAGCAATGTTGATTTAGCTAAAGCTAGATTTCAGAAACTCTTCTTAATAAAAAGCATTTGGTCAGCAACACAAACAGATCACACAAAGTGGTATTCTGCAGCCTAAAGACTGGAGATAACAGAAAATTAACAACCTTTGAAAAAGTTTGAAGCTATTTCTTTACCAACTTTTGATCAATCATAATGTGATTGTTTTATAATCCAGTGTGGATTCTCATTTATTAATATCAGTTTCTGTCAGATGAAGCAGAATTTACATTAATGCTCTAATGTCTTAACTAATATAAAAACAGGCAGAACATGGCACAACACAACGGCTGCTGGATTTGTCTATAGCTCCTTGTAGTTGTCCTGTAGGTGGAATCGGAGATTGTGTAAATGTGCATCACTCAATGACAGGAACGTTGGCGGTTTGATTCCCACTCGCCTAGTTGATCTGTTGTTGTCTTTGGGGGAGATACTTCATCTTGCCTCCAGTGTCGGCATCGTTGGTGTATGAAGGAGTATATATGTTCAGTGTAGGTCGGAGAGACCATAGGTGCGTATTGGTTGCCATGTTTCCGTCAGTATGCACCGGGGAAGGTGTGGCTACACACATGTTGCTGTATTTTCTTGTGTGTCACTTTTCTTTTAACCAGCATAGTTCCAAATAGCTGGTGTGCTAAATGTTTTAGCCAAGACTTCTTCTGCATCCACATTTTTGTTGCTCCTTTTGTTCCAGTTCCACACCACTCACTCCATGTGCTCGATCGCGACTGCTGCTCTAATACAAGCTTAAAACAGTGCATCTACAGGCAGTATCCAGGAAATGTCCATTTTATTCGTCATTTACGTGCACAGAGCATGATGCACAGCAGCTTTTTGAAGAGTGTCACATTGCTTTCTTAGAATATGTAAATAGTGACGACTATTTATCCCAGATTAGGCAGCTGTTGCAATATACATATCGAATAGGCTAATATCACCATTAAGTAAAATTTACTATATGTCGTGCAGCCCTAATTTAAAGTTAAAGTCAGATATTTTATATATACATCTGACAGATTTCAGTCTGGCTTCCATGTTATGCCCTCAGCTGAAGTTGCTTTCGCTATTCCTTGATTTAATTTCTACATTTCACGCTATAGATCAGAATAGCTTGGCTGACAGGATCAGGGCATGGGTGGGTATACTGTGAACTCATCTTGAGAGTTTTTAATCCTATCTATATGGAGGGTCTGTCTCAGTTAACTTTATAATTTTAAAATCATCATCTGAACCTGCGTCCCCTGGCATTCCCCAAGGTTCTGTTCTGGGCCCACTTCTGTTTGCATTTTATTTGTTTCTTTTGGGCCATTTAGTAAGTGCATTTAACAATGTTTTGTATCACTATTTTGCAGAGGATGTTTAGCTATTTATATATGATTTTGGTTTGGTGATGTTTTAAAGAGATCTGTCCTTTTGAGTTGCATACAATCTGTAAAAGAGATGCTTACTTGTGCTCCAGTTGGTTTAGGCCCAAAGGTGATAGTCTTGATTTCTTTCTCAGTGAAATCAGTGAAATTTCAGTAAAACCAAAGCATTTAAAGTAAAATATTTCAGACTGAAATCTGATGGACAGACAGACATTTAACTTTCTGCTTACTTTTTGATCTATGGTTCATGGAAAACTTCTTTAGATCACCTAAAGGGTAATCTATCCACCACATTTTACCCCACAGAGTTGCACACTACCGTTCTTGAAAAACTGTTGGCGAAATAAGTGATAGACACTGGAGATGTAGCATAGTTGTACAAATTAAACGTGCAGTCTCAATTTGTATTTGGAGGCATGGACCAACTAAAATGCTTTCTTGGGGTTTAGTGTGAACATGCTCTTGAGCTTCTGTGCAAGTGTTAATAAGTGCAATGGCAGTGGCTCAGGCGGTAGAGCAGGTCGTCCAATGATCGGAAGGTCGGTGGTTCGATTCCCGCTCCCGCAGTCATCTGTCGTTGTGTCCTTGGGCAAGACACTTAACCCTCCTTGCCTCCAGTGTTGGCATCGCTGGTGTATGAATGTGTGGATGAATGTTTGGTGGTGGTCGGAGAGGCCGTAGGCGCAGACTGGCAGCCACGTTTCCGTCAGCTTGCCCCAGGGCAGCTGTGGCTACACACGTAGCTTACCATCACCAGGTATGAGTGAGGAGTGGATGAATAATGGATTCACAATGTAAAGCGCTTTGGGTGCCTTGAAAAGCGCTATATAAATCTAATCCATTATTATTATTATTATTATTATTATTATAACATCTTTAGATAGAGTCAATGAGAATCCTAGATAAGGATAATCTACAGTATTATTTTTAATCTTTATTTTTCAGGCAAAGACCAGATTTACAGCTGCTGCATGCAGTGCGTATTGAGATGTGATGAGAAAGCAAGGACCAAGGTCTCCCTTGCCTGGACGTGGGTCACCGGGACCCCCTCTGGAGCCAGGCCTGGAGGTGGGGCACAGAGGCGAGCGCCTGGTGACCGGGCCTTTGCCCATGGGGCCCGGTCGGGCTCAGCCCAAAAGGGTGACATGGGCCTCCCTCCCATGGGCTCACCACCTGCAGGAGGGGCCATAGGGGTCGGGTGCATTGTGAGCTGGGCGGCTGCCAGAGGCAGGGACCCTGTCGGTCTGATCCTCGGCTGCAAAAGCTAGCTCTAGGAACGTGGAATGTCACCTCTCTGGCAGGGAAGGAGCCTGAGCTGGTGTGCAAGGTTGCACGGCTTGGGCTCTGGAACCACTGTCCTTGAGAGGGGCTGGACCCTCTTCCATTCTGGAGTTGCTCCCGGTGAGAGGCGCTGAGCAGGTGTGGGCATGCTCATTGCCCCCTGACTTGGAGCCTGTACGTTGGGGTTTACCCCGGTGGACGAAAGGGTATCCTCCCTCCGCCTTCAGGTGGGGGGACGGGTCCTCACTGTTGTTTGTGTTTATGCACCAAATAGAAGTTCAGAGTACCCACCCTTTTTGGAGTCCTTGGAGGGGGTGTTGGAGAGCACTCCTTCCGGGGACTCCCTCGTTCTGCTGAGTTTTCTCCACAGGGTGGCCGGGCTCTCCCTTAGAGATAGGGTGAGAAGCTCGGTGATCCGGGAGGGGTAGCCGCTGCTCCTCCACATCGAGAGGAGCCAGATGAAGTCGCTCGGGCATTTGGTTAGGATGCCTCCTGGACGCCTCCCTGGTGAGGTGTTCCAGGCACGTCTCACCGGAAAGAGGCCCTGAGGAAGACCTAGGACATGCTGGATGGATTACATCTCTCGGGTGGCCTAGGAACACGTTGCGTTCCCTCCGGATGAGCTAGTGAATGTGGCTGGGGAGAGGGAAGTCTGGGTTTCCCTGCTTAGGCAGCTGCTCCCACGACCCAACTTCGGATAAGCGGCAGAAAATGGATGGATGGATTGTTCTTTAGATGGAATGAAAACCAAATAATGACATGGACGTGAAAAGCCCAACAGTTAGAGCTGCTTTAATAGGACTCAGATTGAATTATCTAATTGCACGTCAACATCTTGACTTTTGCAGCGATGACATGACACCACTATAATTCCACCCAATCTAGAGTTAATGGAAAACATATCTCTGAATATGAAGGCCGACAATTCCACACATTTCTGGGTCTTGACTGGTGATTACCACTTTAGAAAAATCACTCGGGTGCCTCAAGGGGACCATTGAGGCATGAAGACAAACACCTCAGTTTGTAGCTCCGATATTGGTCATCACTCGTAATACGTTCATCATGATGCTCATCTGGAGAGTATTTTTTTATGTGCATGTGTTTGTGTTTGCGAGCCACATCTCCTCTTCCATGTGGAATCATTAGATGTGTCAGACTCGTTTATGTGTGACTCGGATGTGGCTGACGAAGCCGTGATGGATCATCCCGCTGCACTCTCGCCACCTAGACATGCTGTAAATGACTTTTTAGGGGTTGAAATGTTTGTGATGGCTGCTGTTGTGCTTGTCAGGCTCACTTTTGTTTGCTTCTCTTGTCTGGTTCTTTTTTTTCTGGATGTGAGGATGGCGTGCTGGGTTTTGATGAAACATGCTGACTGTAAGGACAGAAATTCAGAAAATGCTGGATTTTCTTTTCTTCCTGCAGGTCACTCATCTCTTCACATTTGTGTCTGCTTGTTTGTGGATCCCTGCTATTTTTCTGACATTTTCTTTGGCTTTATTTCCTTTTTGACTGGTCCTTGTTTTCTCCTTGGCTTTTTCTGGGACTGCTACTTCCATGTTATTTCCCCATTACTTTGTCTTCCTCTTTCCTGAACTACTTATTTTTTCTTCCTACTTTTCCCCATCTGCCTCCCTCACTTTTATCTTTTTCCTTTTCCTTGCTCCATCCCTGTCTCATCTAAATTCATTTTGTCTCTCCTCCGATAAAACCCTGTTATTTTTGTCCTTCCAGTGTGACCCGGGCGAAGCCACCAAGCTGCTGTATGACCTTCTGTACACCGAACCCATCAAGATTGTGCTGATGCCCGGCTGCAGCGGCGTCTCCACGCTGGTGGCTGAAGCTGCTCGCATGTGGAACCTCATAGTGGTGGGTGTCTTTCAGTTTTCTGCACACATAGAGGCTGTTCCTCAGACATCCAGAAGTTTAATTTGCTTCTGAGTCAAATCTTCACTCACTTTGATGCAAGTAAATGCTTAGGAGTAAGATAAAAATATTCATTTTATGGCTTTCTAACATGCTTGTGTCAGCAAGAGACCAAACAGGAACATGTGAAGTCTAATTTGACATGCTTTTAATTAGTCTGAATCCATCATTCTTAGACTGCAGTACACATACCACTGGTGTTACTCATGCTCCCTCTAGTGCAGTTAACATTTACATCATTATGAACCGTCAACGTCCGCATTGTGATGCATCTAAAAAACAACTTTTTAACCATCCCCTACTGGTTTATACTGCGTGCAACATTGTGGTGGAAAGACAAACAAAAGTTGTTAATTCACAAACATTTTCACACCACAAAACACCTCCAGAGAAGGTCTGAAATGTGGCAATAGAGGAAAATCACCATGATGAGTCAATTTCATCCAGAAATATCTGCTGTAAATGCTGAGCAAGCAGATACAGGCAACCCCTTTTCTTTTTTTTTGTGCTGTCTAAACAATAGTTGCAGCTTCAAGAGCATCCTGCTGAACGGTGAAATACTCTCCCAGCGTGCTTGTTTCAATAAAGAATGTTGACATTTTATGCTGTAAGTAATAATTTGCATAAGTTCGTGGTGCTTTTGCAAGGAAAAACACAACTGCAACTCTTCACAAAGCTGCCGCAGCATCAGGCTTTTTCGGTCTCAACAATCACAGAAAATGTTGCAAAATCCTGGAGGGACTGATCTGAAACTCTCTCTCAGTTTTCATTTGACACTTATAGAACAAGAAAAAAAGAATCTGACAGATATACAGATATATTTATCCCGGGGTGAACAGGCCTTACATTTCTTTTTATATATTCCTCATTTTATGTCATTTTACTAAACAGAGATACTTGGTGTTTGTGGGTTTTCAGTTATAATAAATTAAATTTCTTTCTGATTTTTTATATATTTTTGTGTCAGATATGTTTATAAAGTGGGTTAAAGTGAAAAATGAATAATCAGATTATAGGTGAAGTGCTGAAAAAAGAGATACTAAACATGGGTATGGTAAACATTTTGTTTGCTTTTGCTTTTTAATGTGGTACAGAAAGCAAAATTTAAAGTATCCAAACAATCAAATTATCCCTCAGGGTTACAAGGACTTTGCTGAGAGTTTACCCTCGAATTGTGAGAGATCCAGTTGGAAAAGTACTTCTACTATATTTTAATGTCAGTAGTAAAGGTGGTACTTGGAGAGACTGATCCTATGTGGTGGTATGTAATGTTAGACATTTAAAAGCCACTGGTGTGTAATATTATGTAAATATTAATTAAATAATAATACTGCTAAAGTTAACTAACTTTGTACTGAATTCAAATTATAGCTAAACTGTACATTAGCTAATGTTTAACGCCACAGAGGTCACATGATCAATGCATAGCTTCTCTGCAGACCAGAAATTTTGGAGAAGTTGTTGCAGACATACAGTTTGTGAGCAAGATGAAACCGTATAAAGAGCAAAGTCTGAAGGAGTAAGAGATCCAATCAGGATCCAGGATCATCGTCACCTGTGTTGGGTTAACGCTGTTAGCATGTAGGCTACCACAGATAACTGTGCACATACCTTCACTGGTGATGGAACTGAAGCAAGACACATTTCAAAGTTAAAATCTGGGAAACATTGGAGTGTACAGTGAGTCGTTCCAACAAATGTCAAACAAAGTATTCCTTTGTGGATGTGGATGCTTCTGGGTCATCTCTCATCAATGTGGCTGTTGTGTCTCAGTGCTTCATGCTAACTTTGCACTCCTTACCTCATTATGAAGATTCAGCAAAATGAGCTTTTCAAAACACCCCTTTTTCCTTTTTAATTATACGTTTGGAGGGGGGGGTCTACAGACAGAAATTAGCTGCTTGGAACTGCATCAGGGATCTCCATCCTGGGCAACTCTCCATCCTCTCACACTGGTCTGTTTCTGTGTGTAAGGTCGTGGATTGCTTTCGCTTTAGTAGCTTTAGGTGCTGGAGAGGGTGCAGCAAATGAGGTATCCTGCACATGAAATGATTTATAGTAACAGCTTTCCCCCACCCTATAGAGAAATGAGTGTTCAGTCCAGCTGGGTCAGGATTTTGTCCCACTTTACTTTCAGATGGTGAAAGCTTATTTTTATGAGGTTTATCAAAGTCACAGAGCTCCTGGGAGCTCATACTATTCACCACAGCAGATGCTGTTTGCACTCTGATTTGTTTCAGTGGAAGTGGAGACTGCAAGATTAGCATAACTTACAGCCACAGTGAAAGAAATGCACGTTGAACTGATTTAAAATGAGCCTACAAATAAAAGCCCCGTTTGGTGAAAACAGCTAATTTAGTTTAAAAAAAAAAAGTTGCCGGTCTTGCTTCTGCCCTCTCTGCTGCATTTTTTAAAAAGTGCTAAAAATGTTGAGTGAACTTAAAACAGCAAAGCTTGTTACGTACTCCATGAGAAGCGAGAAGCCACAAGAAGAAGAAAAGTTCTTGCTTCTGGTGGCGTATATAACAGCCTGAAGGCAGCTACAAACTAAGAGGTGTAGAGGGGAGTCAACTCAGCTTCTGGTGTTGTGTGAAGCTAAAGTAACTCAAAGTATAATCAGACTTTTAACAAAATTGGAATATATAGTCAATGTCTTTCAGCTGAAACAGCTCATGTTGTGAGGTTGAAAATATCTGAATAAGTTGAGACAACTTTAAACAGTTTTCTCAACTTAATTGTGTGAGTAAATTTGAATAGTAGTCTCTAGTTTGTCCAACTTAACAACTTTGTCTGGGGGGTAGTGGTAGTCTAGTGGTTACAAAGGTGGTCTAGAGAGCCAGAGTTCGAGTCCCTGGCGTGCCAGCAGAGGTGAACCACTGTGGGTCTTCAAGCAAGGCCCTTAACCCCTCGGCTCCCCGAGCATCTAGCGGGATTTTTTTTTTATTTTTTAGTTTATTCAAAGATCTCTTACAGCTGGTTGTTTTTCTTTTTAGGTTCTGTCATCTAGTCTGTATTCCATCCATCTGTTAACTATATGTGCTTCTCACTGTGAGGCAGTGGTGCTAACCACTACACCACCACGCAGTTCAAACAGGTTCGCCTTATACATCCCCTAAACCTGGTATATCCGTAGGACTTGAAGAACACGTTTGACGTAGTTCAAGCTTGTTCATGAACTTGTACCCACTACTCAGCCGGGGTTCAAAGCCTGCTGGCTTTGAAATAACCTGCAATGATGTTGCAGTGGAAATATTTTGCTGTTTTTCTGACTGGGGACATGGGGACGAATAGTAACACCTTTCAGTTGGGTCCTTAGGCAAGACCCTTAGCGCTACTGCCTAACCACCTTCAGATGTAAGTTGCTATGGAGATATGTGTCTGCTAAATGACTGTAGAATAGACTGACTTTTACTGGCTGGAGAGATCTCAGAGGACAAGAATGCTAGATGGATGCTAAATTAGCCATCACTGAGAAAAGTTCTGTAGCGTGTCTTTAACAGTTAAAAGGTAGATTTTTTTTAACATTAGCACATTGATTCTGAACCATAGAACCACATCACGATGCATCTAGAAAATTATTTTCCCCACCCTGATATCACTCGGTAATAAACAATATATTTATACATATTACTTTTACTTTTTTAATTTCACGTTGTGTTAAAGGACCAAATAAATCATTTAGATGAGAAAAAATGAAATGTTCTGCTCTTTATTTCTTGGTTCAGGCTTAAGGTGTTAAATGTAAAGCACAGTTTGTTAATGCCTTCTGTCTTAACGGTGGGGTTTTGGGTGGCTGTAGTCCTATCCTGGATCCACTGGTTCTGGTGCAGATGCGGCAGGTGTGTGTGGTGTTGTTACTGGCAATCATAGCTGTGTTGTTTCTCCTGTAGCTGCATCCTGGTTGTCCTCTCCTCTCCTCCGGTCTGGGCACAGCTGCTGCAGGTGTTTCGGTCATGCTACCCCCAGGCTTGACCTTCCACTTCCTCCGTGTTGTTTTCAGCTGCTAGATGTAAATCCAGGGAGTATTCACCGTTGGCAGAGGTGGATAACTGTGCAAGAATTTAAAAGTGCTGTTTGATTATTGGTATTTATTGAAAAATATAATAAGGATCTATGTGATTCTGTCTTCCAGATGCCTGGGAAAAAGTTAGTTTTAGAGTTAGTAAAGTTTTCGTGGTTTAAGACAGTAAAGGAAGAGATAGTGTGCTAGTGTGTTCATTTTAGAGGCTGCAGCTTACGGAGGCTTAGCTGCCCCACGCTAGTATGGTGCGAGTACCCTGGTCTAATTTATACTTAACAGATAAAATAATTTTGAGACAGATTCTGCTTTGGTTGCTTGACTGTTTCCAGCCGCTCATGAAGGCACATGCGGCAGTGGTTGAACCAGCCTTTAATAAAACCTGTGAATAGTTTCTGTACAAACTGGAAACTGTGGTGACAAATAAAGAGGAAAATTTCTCCTGATTGAAATGTTGTGCTGTTGTACTGTAACAGCTTTGATCCTCCGAAGGGAACTAGAGCCTGATGCCAAACAAACAAGCTAACAACACAGCGCTGTCCCATGTTTCTGTCTCGGCTGCACTGCTGCTCTGGGAACATCGGGAGGGAAATAAACTGACAGAGAATCTTGACAGTGATGCAGAAACCTTTCGCCCTGTTTTTTCCTCTCTACAAGGATGACCTTGTAAAAGTATCTCAGATGCATAAATCTTCATCTATGTGATGATCTTTTGTATTTTTTATGTTGTGCTAATTGTATTTAGCTCCCCAAATCAATGCTGTTGATGTTTATTGATTTAAAAATGTTCCGAACAGCACCTTTAATCAGCTGTGAGACGTTACAAGCCTGTTAGCTCTGTTAGCCAACTTTAGATTCATCACTTTTTTCTTACTAGGAAGAGATTTATTGGTATCTTCTGCTGTTCTCCTTTTTTAAAAAGAGCTTATTTTTCTGCTTCATCAGTCAGTTTACTTTGTTTATCTCCTGCTTATTCTCCTTTTGATCTGCCACTCTGTCACTCAGCGCTCTGCTTATTAGATTTGTCCCATAATTGAAGTTTCATCCAGAGTTTAGTCATCGGGAACAATCAGTTCTTGTGGTTGGCATCTGCCCCTCTTCCTTGTCTCTCTCTCTCTTTATGCCACCCTTTCTTTCCTCATCATTAAAAATTCTTTCTCACTTTTTGACTTTTTCCTCTTTATCTGTCATCGCTGCCTGGAGCTGGCCTGCTCCGTGTCAGCCCCCTCTCTTCTCTCTTTCCTTCCTTCCTACTCTTCCATCTCTTTTCTTTCTCTCACCCACTCTTCCTTTCCATCTCAGCTCAAGCAGCCGATTCTCCCAACAGACAAAGGGATCTGTCTGTCTTTACTACTTGCCACCACTGGCACAACCTTCCAACCACCACACTCAATTATTTCTACATGCGCTCTGCCTGCAGGAGCCTCCTCGCATGTCAAACAGTCTCATCTGAGTACCAGGGAGGCAAAAGCAACCTCCATTTTTGGACACCGATCAAGGTGGGGGGGAGGGGGTCTCTCCATCAGCTCTTCTTGGCACAGGGTTGATTTCATCTTCTATCTCCCTTTCGAGGAGCACCGGAAGTCGTGGTCGGGCATTGATCCACAGAGATCTGATGAGGCGAGAGGCAGGCAATATTGTTGATAGTTTTTGGGAAGTTTGATGCGAAACTTTGCTTGTCTTGCAAAGAGCTGATGTATCAGTCTGTTTCTGCCACAGCAGGTTTTTTCTAGTTGTGGCATTTGCTGAAGGGTTGTTTGAGTCTTGCCTTAAGGAAGAACTTGCAGCTTCAAGTTTGGTTATTTTCAGGTTTTGCCATAAGCGAAATGATCCAATTCTTCTCGGCATGGCACCAACAAAATTCCCCCAAAACAATAAACACAAAAAGCACTGAGCACACTGGTTAGTATTTGTTGTTGATTGGGTGAGGTTAAATTACTTTTCAGCCAAATGAATAAAAACTCCTACGTACCAAATGTGTTTGTTTGTTTTGCCCCAGGCTTGCTGGTTTAAACTTCTGGGTTTCTGGCACTCCTGAAATTGTGGCTTTCTGCCAGATAAAATGTGACATCAAGGATCTTCTAATTCATCTTACAGAGCTGACTGAGGGTAGTTTTTGTATAGCTCACAGTTAAATGAGCCACAAAATTGTAATAGTAGAGTTTTTGTGTGTTATTATACAGATTTTTCAGATATGTGAAAATACCAGTAAGATTATGGAAATAGATTTCACATTTATGTGTCTAATGTAAAACAACATGATCAACCTGTAACTGTGAAAATACATAAAATTTCCATTTTTTAAAGACACTTTACAGCTGTAATGTCATTTCACGTGAGAGGACTGTTATAATACATTTTTAAAATTTAATTTCAGTAAAATGTCATTTTAAAATAAAATAGTGAAACTTCTGAATTCTGAATTCATTTCGTTAAATCGTGTTAATATTTTACAGAAATAATAAATACACTGCCTGATCTGAACTGCCTGGTCACATTCTTTAAAATTTGGTTGGACCTCCTTTAGCTTTGATTACAGCAGCTTCTCTGTGTCATCGTCTCGATGAGTTTCTGCAATGTCACAAGATTTATTTCCATCAAGTGTTGCCTTAATTTTTCTCTAAGATCATGTAGTGACGATGAAGAGTCTGACCACTGAGCGAAGCCTCCAGCAGAACCCAAAGATTCTCCATGTGTGAAAATGGTTTCTCCTGTTTCCTGAACCACTCTTTCATCTGATTTCACTAAACGTTTAAGTGATCCCCAGTCACCATCATTCCGGATGTTTTTCTGATATATATATATATATATATATATACTGTATGTATATGTATGCACCATGGACATACTATGTCGTGTTTGTGGTTAATTTGGTCTGTGATGCTTTATCTACCAGAAAAACAGTCACAAGCAGCTTTTCCCAGACATTTAGTAAAATAGGTTTCTCCCCTCATTTAACAGGCTCATGGATGTTAATACCTGCCATGTGTTTTCCTGAAGCTGCTGCAGATATTTCTCTGCTGCTCCTACGTCGGCTGTCTCCTACTGTTTAATTCCATCCCCTCTTTCTTCATATTGATTCCTTCGTCTACCTGCATTTACCTGTGGGGATTTGTTACTGTGGCGAGCCCACATCGTACAAGACAGCTGACATCTATCACCGAGCCACCTCTCGCTCCCAGTGGTTAACATCCTATAGCTGTATAGGTAACGGGGCTGAGATGAGAGCTTTGGAGGTGGAGGCTGTTTGAATCTGTAATGGTTCCCTAAACGGAAAGGTTCCTCATTTTAAAGAGGACCTGTGCAGGATTTTATACCCCGTTTTAAAGCAGTTGACAGAAGGGCTGTCTTAAAACCGTTTTCTGCTGATATTTCTAGCATCCCTCCTCCCTGCAGCTATGGACACAAATCTTCTCAGTCTGAATCTGTTTTTTTCTAATGGGAACGGTGCCTGGGAACTCAAATTACACACTGTAGGTCCACACAGGGCCACAGCTCATGACAAGAGTAATTGAATCTTTTCTAAATGGTTTTGTTTGCAGTAGTAAAACGTGCTATCTCAATTTTATGGTAATGATACATGAGAAACCCTCCAGGTACATCATTTTTTATTGGAATTACAGAGTTTATTGACACACCTCATTATCCAAAGGGGCTGTAAGTAAAGAAAGGTGTGAGGATGAGGTGGATGAAAGTGAGAAAATGGGAGCCGGGGCTGGCTCTCTGGTTCTTTGTCTTTTTTGCTGCCTTTTCTCTTCGTTGTTCGATCCATCGCCATCAAAGCACACACTGTTCAGTCTTGATCTGAATGCAGTTTGACTGAAGTCTGTTTACGACTGACAGATGGATTTTTTTCCCCTTTCGTTATTTCTACCCTGATGAATGTTGATTTCTTGCTCGCTCAGTCTTCATTTGTTGTGTCTTGATCTGTCTCCTCAGCTATCGTACGGCTCCAGCTCGCCAGCCCTGTCCAACCGCCAGCGGTTTCCCACCTTCTTCCGCACGCACCCGTCCGCCACCCTGCACAACCCCACCAGAGTGCAGCTCTTCAAGAAGTGGGGGTGGTCACGCATCGCCACTATCCAGCAGACCACGGAAGTCTTCACTTCAGTCAGTGCCTACACCTTCATCGCCTCTCACCTTTTTTTCTTCCTCATTTACGTTTATCTTCCTCACCTGCTCCATGTCCCATCTTTGTGGTGAAAACCCGGCTGCCTGAGGCCTGATTGCCTCTGTGTGTTTGTTTATCAGCACTTCTTTTTTCCTCTCTCTATAGAGTCTAGCAGAACACCTTCAAGCAATTTCTCTTGGTGACCGATGGAGGATTTTTGAAGTAATTTGTTGGAATATTGGTTGTGAGAAATATTGATCAAACAATACATCTCTCTCAGGAGCTGCGGTCGATGCCATGGCACCCGGGTTGTTTCCTGGAATGAAAGTTAATGATTCTGCTAGTTTTCTTTCCTCTCTCTTCTCACATTCCCCCCCCCAAGTTGTATTAAAATCTATTTTCTACCCATGTTGCTTTTCTTGTTTATCAAACATGCATTCATCCCCTTCCCTCTTTCCCTCTTAAGGTTTTATGCATCAGGACATAATAAAAATTCATTGAGTTGTTTATTATTTTTTACAAAAAATAAGCTAAAGTGCAGAAGCAGTGTTTGAAAAAACTAAATTCCCCCATGATTCAACAGTTTTTAGTTGCACGTTTGACTTCAATGAGTTTTCTATAATTCATTAAGTCAACTAGATCATGTCAACACCTTGATTCTTTTCTTTTTCAGTCATTCTGTTGATCTGCTGTGTTCGGGATCATTGTTGGACAGGACTACTCAATTAGGTTCATTTAGTCATTGTGCATAACTTGATAAGCTGTTAGATCAATTTAATTTAATTCAGGTGTGTCGAAGCAGGAATACATGGAAAACCTGCAGGATTGCAGCCCTCGTAGGACCAAACAGAGTAGCCCTGCATTAGATGGACTCACATCTGAATCTAGAATCCTTTGGTATCCAAAGGAGTTCATGATCCACTCAATGAGCCTGTATACATGACCATCAAAAAGTAATCAGTCCATAATCAGATCATTTTCAGAGGACGTGGGTGCATTGTGATGTCACTTCCTGTTGTCAAAACATTCAGTTCATGTTGAACATGGCGGTGCCTGCGATCTTAGCGTTAGCTGCTAATGTGAGAAGTAATAAGCTGCTAAAGAGTTAAATGTTTTACTTTAGTGGTTCTTCTGCGTTTTTTCTGCAGGCCCCATTTTCATCCACAATAATGATGTCAATGCCCCCCCCCCAACGCTTACAATGAAATGTACGAAGAAATGTACTGCTAAATAGTATTGTTTGTCAGAGAAATAATCTGTAGTATATTACTCAAGCCATATTCGTTGCACAGTTGTCAAAAGACTAAATAAATCATATAAATGGCTCACAAAGAAATCAGAGTATTGCGGAGAATTCTCTTGTGTGTAAATCTGATTTCTCATTATCCAATAATGGCAGTTATCTAATAAAGCAGGGATCCCCAAGGTCCAGTGTCCTGAGGACTTTCCATGTTTCCCTGCTGCTTCACACCTGACTCAAATTATTGGCTCAAAAGCAAACATGTGCAGAGCTTGTCAGAGATCCATTTAATTTGAATCAGGTGTGTTGCAACAGGAGAACATCTACTACCTGCAGGACAGTGGACGTTGAGGACCAGGGTTGGTGATCACTATGATAAAGGGCATCAGATTTAGCTGTTTACATGTTCCCTTCAACTATCTGGTAACTTCAGGAATCGAGCAATGGTCAGATTTTTGGTGTGTATGTAAACGGGCAGAACAAGCCCAGATCATCATCACTCCACCACCGTGCTGAGAGCTGGTATGAGGTATTTGTGCTGATATGCTGTGTTTGGTTTTTTGTTCATTCTAACCAAACATGCTCACTTTGGCCTGGTCTGTCCAAAAAACATTTTTCCAGGAGTCTTGTGGTTTGTTCAGACGCAGCTTTACCAAAATAAGCTGTGCTGCCATGTTGCTTTTAGAGAGACTTTCTCCTGCAAACCTTCCAAACAAACCATACTTTATGATGGTAATCTTAAGGCACAGACATTGCCCAGTTCCATCTAATCCATTCTAGTCTAAGTCTAATCTAGTCTAAATATGATCCACATTATTCCAATGTGTAATAATTTGTTAATATAAGCCAATAAAAAAGCTAGCCAAGCTAAGCAAACCAGTCCCCCATCCTGAGCATGCACAGGGTAGAGGGTAACATTGGAGATGAAAAACTCTCTTTCCTCCAGGAGAAGGAGACTCGGGCAGCGAAGCCGTCAGCTACCAGCTAAACATGTGTCCACTCCTGGGAAGATTGACAGCCGTCTTGAATATTTTCTACTTGAGAATAATCTTTCTTTGTAGATGATAGACTCTAAATACTTTGGAAGTTATCTTATAACCCTCCCCAGACCTACACACACAAAGCTACAGACCCTAAAGACTGATATCAATGTTTAGTTATTAGTTTCCGAAAGGCTTGGTGGCGCCCCTTGATTAAAGGTTTTCATTAATGATTTTATTAAATATTAATAACTGTCCTTGGGCATGTATTAATAACTAATAACTAAGCTAGTTTCTACTCTGCACTAATCTTTCTCTCTGTAGCAACAGTTGCTTCTGACTCTTTCATTCCTGTGGAGGCAGTGAGGATGGATGTATTCCGCATTTTGGCTTATTTTCATTAGATAATAAATCAGTGTACCTTTTGTTGTGTCTGATGTAGTTCCTTCATTTTAAAACCTGATGAGTTAAAAGATGGTGAATTTTCTTTTCTCCATGAACCTAAACGGACGTTTCTTTCATTTTTTTTTCTTCTGTTGGACATTCTTTGTCTCACCGTGTTAATCTCAACCTGTCGCCTCTCTCTTCATCTCTGCAGCCTGTCTAACCTCCTCCTCCTCTCTCCCCCCTCTCCCCGTCTGTCCTTTCCTTTCATCTGCCAGACTCTGGATGATCTTGAACAGAGGGTGAAGGAGGCAGGCATCGAGATCAGCGTTCGCCAGAGCTTCCTCACCGATCCGGCTGTTGCTGTCAAGAACCTGAAGGTGCTTTGATTAAAAATTCACCTCAGCTGCTGGTCGTCTCCCCCTTCCTCCCTCTCCTCCCTCGCCTTCCTCCTCCACCTCACAGCTGCACACCATGCCATTAGCATAGAGGCGATTTAATGGCAGAAATTAATGCGCTATGCTAATTAGCAACTCCTGAACAGCCATATGTGACGTCCTGTAAAGCAGCAGGACTTTGGCATGTTGTGCGACCACATCAAGCTGCACTATTGTGAAGTTAAATTCTTGCTGTTGGTGTAACTAAGCGATGTTTTGTTGGGATTTCATGCAGCGCCAGGATGCAAGGATCATCGTGGGGCTTTTTTATGAAACTGAAGCCAGGAAGGTGTTTTGTGAGGTTTGTACATTTTCCTGCTTGATTGATCCCAGCAGGCCTAACCTGACTGGTTATTAGCAGAAATTGAGCTTTGGTAATGAGCTGTTTGAATGTCAGAACAAATTTCTTTGTTTGGCAGCGATACAGCACGCTTAACACATCTCCGGGAGTAATTTATCATTCTCTCCCTCCCTCATTTCCACCCTCCACGTCTGCCTCGCTCCCTTCATGCTGCAGGTGTTCAAAGAGAAGCTGTATGGGAAGAAGTATGTGTGGTTCCTGATTGGCTGGTACGCAGACAACTGGTTCAAGATCAAAGACCCAGCTATCAACTGTACAATAGAGAACATGACGGAGGCTGTGGAGGGACATGTGACCACCGAGATCGTCATGCTGAACCCAGAGACAGTTCGAGGTGTCTCCAACCTGGTGAGGACTCCCAAAATACTGATGTTGTTCTGTTAAAGAAATATGAAGTAGACTTTGATGTTAATCAGTGACAACATCAGCTCACTGTTGGTCTACAGTGAAAGTGTTGTGGAGAAGAAATTCAGATCCAGTGGTGCATACCTGGACTCTGGTTATCATGTAGCACGTCCCATATCGTTACATTACCTGGATTACTTAAGCCCCTTTTCCACCAACGGGTCCGGCTTGGTTGGGACGGTTGGGATGCATTTCCACAGCCAGCCATACCCTCACCTGGTAGGCGGCGTATTAACCAGATAGTGATAGATGTGTCAGCTACGTAACAGTGGGACACGAGAGTGGTGCCTTACCTTTGTTAAATCATAACAAAAAGTACCTGAAAAAGAAACGAAAGAGGAGAATGGTGGACATCCAGCGGTTTGTGTTCTTTCTTCTTGTTTTCTAGCTGTAAACAACAAAACTCCACCATTTATTTAAACATGGAGCTGTTGCCAGGAAGTGATCATTTTTTTAAGCAATCAGGAGATTGCAGTGAGTCGAGCTCCACCCTTTAATGTCAAATTGGTAAGACTTTTTGGATTGGGTTTGTCGACCACAGATGTCAGTCTGAATGGTATTTAGGGAGTTTTGAGCCCTTCCTGCAGATTTTTCCACACAGCTGTAGGAAAGCGTTGCATACCCGGGGTTGACTGGTCTGTCTGTGGTTTTAATATTTTGGCTGTATCAGTCTATTCATACCTGTCCTTAGTTTAGGTTTGTTGTATTATTTTTTTTAATCAGTTTTAATATCAGAAGTAACAAAAGAAAGACATGAAGCTAAAAATATAGATATAGATACCATTTAGATAAAATATACAGTCAGTCATTTTGTTGCAGTCATGCACATTTTACAGGTAATCTGCAAATCTGTGAAGGCCTCTGTAATCCAGATCCATTAATCCATTAATGTAATCCAGATCCATTAATCCAGAATGATGCTACCACACAGATGACATCATCTTCAGGGAAGGTTTTACTGATTTCAGCAACACAAACCAAATTCTGCTTGTATGACAACATGCATGACACCATGATCTCCTGATCTGCTGCAGTCCAAACCCACTAAAACATCTGTAACATCAGGAAATGAAAAATGCAACAAATGAGGCTACAATCAGCATAAACTGCTAATCATGAATAATCAGAAATATTTAACTGTGATGCTCCTGTTAGACTGAGCTTTTTTTTTTTCAAAAATCAGGTTTGTAAAGCAGAACGAGTCTGATTGAGAGAAATAAGTGTGGAGTATCAGAGCTGTTGTAATTCTGGAGATGGTGCTTAATCTACAGAAGCAGTACTGGCCGGCTTTTTTTGATCTGTGCTTCAAAGCTTAGATCTGAATCAAATGGTATGCCCAAATATCTGTCAGCAGGCTCCACTCCTCTGATTAATGTGCCGTCCATTGTAACATCAATAAGCCGAAGTAAGCCAGCTTGTATGGGTCACCAGGTCTGAGGTTTTTAGACTCTGTGCTTACAGTTTAAGGCAGATTCTGAAAGCTTAGATGATTCTTTTCCTGCTGTTGATTTGTCTTCGAGCCATTTTGTGCCCCCTGCCCAGATGAGAGAATTTGAATCACATCTTTCTTGACTGTATATGCAGTCGTGCTGCTTCGGGAAACCACATGTTGTCTTAATCTGTCTTTAATAATGAAAATGAAAAACACAGAGATGTGTGATTTCTTGCAGAGCGTTTGGTAACTGATGTCTTCCTCCTTGTATTTTCTTCTAATATGTTGTTGGAGCTCTTTGTCTGCTCATTCATGGAGGTAAATTTCAAAGCTCTTGTATCAAATCCCGTGAGACACGAGTTATTTCAGGAAAAAGCAGGAGTGTTGAGAACCATGATGACATAGCATGGGTGAACTGTGTATGACCTGAATCTATTTAATGTTAAGAAACCGCTGAGCATGCCATGGATTATTCCTTCTTAAGTATCACTGCCTCACTTTTTTCCTTGTCTTCTTTTATTATTTTTGCACGATGCTCATTTACTTCAGGTATCTGTCGTTTCTCCCTGTTTGCTTCCTCTAATCCTCTTACTCTGCCTTCTCCCCTCCACATCTTTCCCTTTGTTCGACCTTCTTCTGGCTTCTGCTGTGGATCATCCTTTCATTTGTCTTGTTTACCAGTCTCTCCTTTACCATTTCCTCATGCCACCTTGTCCACCCCCCTTTCCTCCTCCCTTCTCTTGCTCTTCATCAGCAGCTGCTGTTTATATTCATGCAGCACCTGCCACTACCTGCTGATTTAGCTGTTGATGGTGCTGCTCAGTGGTTGATAAGAATTACAGCGAGACCTGCTCATAATCAGTCTATTCAAATTCAATTTCTAAGTTTGAAATTGGCATTTTTCTTTTAGATATAGAGCTGCTAAGACTGTATACTAATACTGTATGCTAATACTGCAGGGTCAGCAGCAGCGAGTTTTCAGTGGGAAGTGACAGATTTAAATGCCAAAAGCAGCGGTGGAATTTCAATTAGATGAATTTGACATAACTGAGTTGGAGGTGTGTAGGCCTAATTGGCCTCAGAAAACCCACAACGACATTTTTATGAATGGGATCCAGTGCTTTCATTGCATTTGTTTACATTTGATTTGGAGCCAAACGCACATGTTCTGCATATTAACAATTAATGTTAAGTTAAATGCCAGTGATGCCACTGTGCTTATGCACAGTTAATGGTTTCTTATTTTTCTACATTAAGGGGATGGTCCTCTACCTTACAGTCAGGTGTAAACAGTAGTATCCCTCCTTCACCCCTTTTCCTAATTACTCACTTTTCTCAAATATCAATTAAATGCCAGAAAATAATTTTCTTGTACAAATCTCAAACCATCAGTTACCCCAAGTGTGTGGAATATGTAATAAGAGATAGCTCTGTGCAGTTAAAGGACCTTTAGGAAATACGCTTTCTTACTGAGAGTTAATGAATATTAATACTGCTATCATGTCTGTACATTAATTATGAAGCAACCTTATCTTATAAACTGCTTAACAAGGGAACACATGGTGTCAGCAGGTAATATGTTGAAATTAAGCTGTGGCACCTTAGAAATGATGTTGGTTGGATGTAAATTAGCAGATGTGTTATGGTGTGTTATGATGGATAAACAACATCAGTCTTAATTCTGATTAAATTGACTCCATTTATTCTTCATGTTCAGGAAGCGTGTAAAAAATACACTATTGGATGGAAAGAAAGAGGCAGCGGAGATTTGAAATAACAGCAAGATTTGAACCTAGAACACCCTACGTCAGGGATCCTCAATATTTGAGGGCCAGTGTCCTGCAGGTTGTAGAAGTTTCCCTGCAACACAAGGAAGGGAAAGAATTCCTTGTGTTGCAGGATTCAGACTTGTGCAAAGCTGGGCATCACGCTTTGCACAAGTCTGAATCTGAGTCTGAATCAGATGTGTTGCTGCACGGAAACTTCTAAAACCTGCAGGACACTGGCCCTCAAGGATTGAGGATCCCTGACCTAGGGTGTATTTTGACTTGAAACTCAAGCCCTGTTTCCACTCAGGACTGTTTCCCTGGCTCAGGACAGGATGGTTTGGTCCAGTAAACCATGGTCTCTGTTGCCTTTCCACAGAAAACCGTACCGCAGTTTGCTTGCAATGTGAAAGCAAACGGACCATCCAGTGAACCAAAGAGAAAAAAATGGCATAAGACGTGTTGTAGAGCAACATGTCAGATACTTGCTGCCTCACCTGCTGCTCATCCTGGACAGATTTAAAAAAAATCTGCATAGGTTTACTGTTGCTCCATTGTTTACTTGCCAATCAGTGAGCTGGATTTTCTTCTTCCTCCTGGTATTTTTTCTTGTTGGTCAGTGAGCATTATGGGAACACCATCTCTAGTGAGCAGTTGTTGTAACTGTGTGTTGTGTCCAGGCGGTTTGGTCCACTTGAGTAAAGTGCAGTGTGAAAGAAACCAAAGGAAGGTGTGACATTTCTCTGCATTCCCTACCATATCAAACCAAATCTCTCAGACTATCCTGGTGTGAATAAATCTGTACTTGGTTAGATTAAGCTGCTTGGCTCAAAAAATTACTTCTCATACAGAAAATAAGCTCTGATGAGGCCGAAAAATTGTTTCTTACCTTTTCATTTTCATGCTGTAAGAGCCACATGAACTTTCTTTCAACCCCCATTTCTGTACCTGACAAACTGAATCAGGAGCTGCCACAGTCGGACACTGAATGGCAGAAAATGGCTACCAATAATACTTAGTTAGGATTAGGATCATGGAAATAATGGAAAATTTTACATTTAAACAGGCATGGTGGTGTTATTATTATTTCTTATAATTTTGGTGAACTATCAGGTTGGTCTTTCAAAAAGACATAACTTAACCCTTTGATGCACAGTGTCCACTACAGTGGACACATATTTAAAGGCTGTTTTTAATGTATGCATGGGTGTGGATCGTACATTAGCAACTTCATTGGACATTAGTGAGTCGCCAATACTCTGCCATGTATAAAGAATAAATACATTTGATATAGTATATATACATACATTGTAATTACCAAGTTTGCCTCAGTGATAAACAGGAGAAGAAAATGATCCAGGTGTTTTTATAGAAAATTTATATTATATTAATATGACACGATATTATTTTATAAATATTTTCATAGACCAAATAGAAAAATCAACACACTGAGTAAAAGTTAAAATAAGATTAAAATACAGAAAAGCATCAATGTGCATGTTTGTAGAAATAAAATATTTTATTTTATTTATTTTAAATGTGGTACTGTTTTGTAATAATTCATGCACCAGAGGGTTAAATATTATTTCTTTACATTGTAGTCAATGAACAATGTGCATCTGAACTTATGCTACACTGAAATTTTGTTTATGCACAATAATGTCAGGATACCACCATTCCTGATAAATAATCTCTTTAAAAAATATGTTTTATGGACGTCAACTTAATAAGTTGATTACCATGATAAACATTTGTCAACTATTTATCCACATGATGTTTTTAACAAGTTTTAAGATTACATAAATTCTTTATTATGAGTTTTGTATTTCTATCACCCACACACAACAACTCTACAAAATGAATTCACATATCAATAGAAAGTGTTTGAAAGTGGCATCATTAGTTATTTATGTTAGATGGGCCTTAAAAGGGGGTATGATTATAGAGGAAATTGAATGATGGTTCTAAATTCAGGATACCTTTGCTCAAACTATAGGATCAGCCTCACAAATCATATCTGCTTGTGTATAATCCTCATAACCAAATGTTAAAGATATTTCTTCACTGCTTGTTAAAATGCATCTATTGTCAATATAAAGACTCATAAAGCTCAGATTTTGGCAAAATACTGGTTTGTTAGTTCGCTGATCTTGTATTCAGCAGTGTGATTCAATTAAGGTCCATCTTCTGTCCCCTTAAAAGCTAAACAAGACTAAATCTAACAAGGCAACAGTGCGTGCAGACTGAGTTAATGGGAGGATGTTCCATACAAGATGGCTTTCTAATCTCAGCATACATATGACATACTTTCACATCCTCTATTTGCAGATCTCACACAGTCAAAGCAAAACTGTTCAAGCACATCCAGAGCAGAGGTAGTGCATCAGAATCAGTATTGATCTAAAGTTGGCAACAAAATTAGTTCACTCTGTGGATCCTCCATACAATTGAGTTTGAATAATTTTGCTGGCAACTGCATTCTGTTTATATTGTTCCTTGGCAGTGCAGTTAAATTCCTCTGCAGAGTTTTATCTTCATCTTCTCATCTTCTCCTCTAAATTAAATATTAAAGAACGTTATTGATAGGTTAATAGAAAAGCATTGCTGACCAGATAAAAAGTCTGTCACAATATGTAACCAGGCAGGACTTAAATTTCATGTTCATGATTGAATAAAAGCTTGTTGTTGGTTTTTTTTTTTTTTTGTTTGTTTTTGTTTTTGTTTTTTTTTTTTTTGGGTGGTATCTGCATGTCACTGCTATATTGTGGCATCATGATGATTTTGCATAGTTTTGTGAAACCATGGGCCTGTTTCACAAAAGTAGAATCATATTATCCAGGATAAGAGAAGGTAGCAGAGCTTGACCAAACCTTGTCAGAGCATTCTGACTTAATTGGTTTCACAAACACCAAACCAGGCTGAGAGGAAGCCACTAAGTCAAGCCAGGTGTATGTAGTCCCACTGAGTCCTCAAAAGACCCATCACAGATTAAATGATGCTGACATGAAAAAGATAAGCTTAAAGATAACTTTATAATTTAACCTTGATGCAATAATAAAGTATTCTTTATTTCATTTTATTTCACCCCAAGAAAGCAACAACTAGTAATGAAGACTTTCAAAGAATTAAATCATATTATATTAAAGCCTTCTGAGTGAATGCAACTGAAATGACTCATGGGAGTACATGTTGTTGAAACAGACCTTATAATGTTGCCTTAGTGGTTATAAATCCTCTATGGCAGATGTCTGCATTAAGTAATCAATATGTTCAGCAATCTTTTAGGTAATTTGCTGTCACGGTGACTTTAATCAATGACAATAATGATCACAGTTAAATTATATAATTGACGTAATTTCCTATATTGCTACATAATAAAGAGGAAAGAACGTCAGACTGGATGAAAATATTAATAAAATCGTTATGAAAACTGTGCAAAAATAATTTATGTCGGGAATTACTCCTGTTGGAGTGATAAACAACTCTAGCATTGGCTAAGCCTAGCTGTTTGTCTGGAGCAGGCTAGCTCCACAGAATAAATCTCCGTGGTAACCGATGTATTACCGCTTTTGTAAAACTAGATAAATAAGTTTAGCACGGATAACCAGGAAATCCCAGCTTAACCCGTAATCTCAGTTTAGTAAAATAGCCCTCTGGTAATAAATTTGTGTTACTTGGGTTAGCATTTAACAGAGGGAACGGGAAATGTTTAGTTGCTGCTTTGGGTACATTTCCTTTGTCCTGTTAAGTGGACTGTTTTGTGTCTTCAACCATAAAATTGCAAACTTTAGGAAGCAGTAAAATGCACTTTGAAAGGGAAACGTAACTTAGCAATGCTGCATGAAGAAATAATTACCTGTCAGTCTGACTGTTGAGCTCCATTTTAAAAAGAAAGAGAGAGCTAGCCAAACAGTTCACACATGTGAAAGAACATGATGTTATCCTTTATGTAATTTAAAAGGTAAAGTTTAATCAAAACAACAATGTAAACGATAAATATATAAAAACTCTACTTTCTTAATAAGGGGTAAAAAAAGCTCTTGCTGACATTAAAATGAATATATTACCCAAGATAAATGTTGGTTTGGCTAGCTAAGCTGTAAAGCTAACAATAGCTTTTAGTACTAAGTTGCTTCAACAGGTGTCACAGGGTTTTGGTGATTGGATGTGGATTGAATGTGTCTTTTTTGGTGATATTTCAAGCTGTTACGGTGGAATTTTGCTGAGGGAATTTGTCATAACTGGCATTCCCTGAGCATGGAGCAAGGAAAAGGGATTAGCCCCACTGTTCATCTTTACTGTGAAACGGAACACAGCTAATTAGCATGATTTGTTCACGATTTATTTGTTTCATCATTATAAGGTAAAGAGCTCTGTGCCAGATCGTTTCAGGAGGTCATTCCTCAAAACCATTAAAATATTGCTATCTTTTGTTAGCATGTTTTTTGGGAGATTCTTTCCTGTCTGATGATCCGATATGCTGTTTGATATCCCATTTGTTAAGATGCACGTACCAGTGGAAATGAACCCACTAATCTAACCACCTGCTAACTCAAGTGTAATTTCTCATGTATTGACATAACATTTGGTTGATCTTCTGTCACTCTTGGAAGAGAGTGAATAAGCATTTTCTTTTAATAAAATACACATAAGCAATTAGCTTAGTTGGGATAGCACTGAATGCCAAAAGGCTTTTCTGTGAAAAAAAAAAGCCAAAAACGTTCATCTTTGTGTTTCTCAGGAACATTTGACCACTGTTTGACTCTTTCAGCTCTACAGCAACCCAAAATCTCACCCCAATAGCTTAAATGGACTTGTGGGTAGATCAGATCCAAATGCCCAGAGGATATATGGAGATTTAGCATTTGGGTTTTGTAAATGCTAACTCAGTGTTTAGTATTTGAGCTAACCACATAGTTAGCATTTGAGCCAACTTTGTCATTAGCTCAAACGCTATCTGAAAAAAGCTAACACTGGAATAACAGGAAAGTTAGCACTTCAGCTAGCTTTGTGGTATTCAAATGTTACCTTTGCATGTAGCAGCTGAGCTACACAGGGTTAGAATAAATAACTGAATTTTCTGATTATTTGAAGTTTTTTTTTATTATTTCAATCGTTCTTTTAAGTGGTTTTGAATAAAGTATAAAATAATTTGCTCAGTATATCTATATATTTTTTTCAGTTTTACATCCTTTTAAAATGACTGATATTCCCTCATTTCTGCTTGTATCAGACATCACAGGAGTTTATTGCTGCCTTGATGTCTCGTCTGGGAGGGATGAACCCGGAGGAAACTGGTGGATTTCAGGAGGCCCCTCTAGCCTACGATGCAGTCTGGGCTTTGGCCCTTGCACTCAATAAGACTGTGGCACCTCTGAAAGCCAAAGGCCGACGTCTGGAGGACTTTAACTATAACAACCACGACATCACTGCAGAGATTTACAGAGCGCTCAACACAAGCTCCTTTGAAGGAGTTTCGGTAAGTGCAGAGAACTGAAAGAATCACAAATGGTGTGTAAATACATATGAAATGCATGTAGCTGATATTGTTATTGTAGTACCTGATAGAAGAATATACATAAAAATACCCCTTTACTGGTTTACTGGTTACTAGGAAACAGATTAAGCTTTAATTTTCATCCAAATTAGAGGAAAGGTTTATAAGTTACAAGTCTTTGATATGGGTTGGAGCTCTCCTCTTCAGTAAGTAAGATAACATTTGACTTAAAAAGCTCTTTGATGGACAGGTTTTTCCTTCTTGATTATTTCTTCAACAGGTAAAAGGTCTGCTATTGATCACAAGTGTGACATTTGCATTTGTGAGCTGCTGCTGTGAACCCACAACAAGCAGTCAAAGGTGCTGTCGATACAAATGAAACCAGCCATCATTAAACTGTAGGCCCAAGCAAAATTATTATAGAGCTAGGGAGGATATAGGGAAAGGATAAATCAGAAGTTTGCCACATGTTGAAAAGAAAGAAGAGTTTGCTGGTAAGTTGCCAGAGTTCCATGATAAGATTTTTTTTCAGACATACAGATACAGAAGGTTCCCAAAGTGAATTTTTTTAAAGAGAAGATCAGGTTAGACAATGCAAAAACATAAAATACATCTTAAAATCTGAAACTTAGATTTATCTGTGCCATATAGACAACATAAAAAGTACAGAGAAGGTTTGACAGATGCATGACCTGAAATTTATTCTATAGAGCACAGGGAAACCATGTGATGGCATATGTGACTTATTTTATGTTTTCCATGCCTTACTGGGTGATTACCATATTTACCACTGATTGAGACAGGAGTTGCAGTAGATTGACTAAAGACTTGGATATTGAGAATTATACAGTGTTTTGATCAGAACCAGGGTTCTGGCTGTACGGATTTTGATGGTGTTGGTTATCTCCATCACCTTTTGCTTTTTAAATTTTTTTTATTTTTGTTAGTACTTCTGGCAAACATATCTGATTTAAATGTCCAGCTTTTTCAGTTTTGCCTGAGGATTTGGAGGGAGCTGATCTTAGTTTCAGACATTTTTGCCTGTTTGCCACTGATGTAGTTAATCAGTTTGCTCCTGTTCCCACCAACACTGACAACTTTAGTAGTAACTAGTTGTTTGGGCCATGTTCAGTCTATTAAAACGCAAGTATGTCTAGACATTAGATACGGCTCCTTGTTTCTGTATCATCATGTTCAACTTCAACGTCTGCTACAGCTTCACTTTCTGAACTTTCTCCATCCATTTTCACTGCTCATCATCTCCAATAACACAGCTGTTCTGCTGCTTGTTTAGTGGTGCAGCAGTGAAAAAGGCCCCCCCTCAAACGGATTTTGGTATGAACCAGTTTACCTGCCAGCACTACCTTGCTGAACAAAACAAAATGCAGAAAGACCTGCAAACAGTTGAGGACAATTGTACTACAGGCCTGATAATGCAATACACATATTCTTGGGGGTTTTAGACTCAGTGAAGCATCATAAGTGAAAGTTTTTTTACAGCATCTAAAATGTTTATATGCTAAATTATGTTCAAAGCACCACAAAAAAGGTTCAACATATTAATTAATCAGTGGTACTTGGACCAAGTGCCAGAGCTTGGTCCACATTGCAAGCAGAAATTCAGATTCGTTATTGGTAAAGTTTGGACTCTAAAGCTGCTATTTGCCACTGACTCTGCTCATAACTTTTATGGACAGAACTTCTAGGTGATGCTGCGGTGTTGAAGGGGTCCTGTATGGTGGTCTCAGGATTGGGTCTCTGCTTTTTGCAGACGATGTGGTTCTGTTGGCTTCATCGGGCCGTGATCTTTAGCTGCTGAAGCTGCTGTGATGAGAATCAGCACCTCCAAATCTAAGATCATGGTCCTCAGCCGTAAAAAGGGGGATTCCTTTCTCTGGGAATGAGGTCCCGCCCCAAGTTTAGGAGTTCAAGTATCTCAGGGTCTTGTTCATGAGTGAGGAAAGGATGGAGCGGGAGATCGACAGGCGGATCTGTGCATCAGTCTGTTGAGGTGAAGAAGGAGCTAAACCAAAAGGCAAAGTTCTCGATTTACCATCTGAGCTACGTTTCTACCCTCGCCTATGCCATGAGCTGTGGGTAGTGACTGAAAAAAAACAAGATCACGGATACAAGTGGCCAGAATGAGTTTCCATAGCAGGGTGGCCAGGCTCTTTTATAGGGTGATAAGCTCGGTCATATGGGAGAGGCACAGAGTAGAAAAACTGTTCCTCCGCATTGAGAGGAGCCAGGTATCTGGTCAGGATACCTCAGCGACGTCTCCCTGGGGAGGTTTTCCAGGCATGTCCCACCAGTAGGAGGCTCCAGGAAAGATTCAGAACACACCAGAGGGACTATTTTTAGCTGGTCTAGTAATGTTTCAGAGGTCCCCCAAATGAGCTGGAAAAACTGTCTGGGGAGAAGGAAGTCTGGGTCTCTCTGATTAGGCCACTGCCCCTGCAACCTGACAGCAGGCGAGCAGGGATGGTTGGATGGATGGATGGGCTCAGAGATTTATGTCTTTAAGTGGCTAAATTCAATGATTTAGGCAGTTTTCAAATGTTTCCATGGATAACATATTTTATTAAAGTTGTAGTTGGTCTGTGTTGGTCGGTCTTACCTAGAAACAGAGTAGGAGCAAATACTCAGACATGCTTTACCGTACTGCTCAATTTACCAAAATGTTAAATGCAGGAATTCATTTGTTTTTTACTAACAGCGACTTCTTCCTCTGCATCTCAGGGCCAGGTGGTGTTCGACGCCCAGGGTTCCAGGATGGCGATGACCCTTATCGAGCAACTGCAAGGTAAAACGCCCCCACACCTCCAACTGCAGAGTCTGAAAGGGACAACAAATGTCAGTCCTTGAAAAAAAACAAGAAAAGCACATATTTCTGCAGTGTGTTGATAGCTGCTTTAACCTTAATGTGGAGAACAGCCTCCATTTAACGGAGCTCCTGTGACCTTCAGTGTTATTGCTCTCAACGTCCTTTAACTGCTCATGCAAATGGGCTTGATGCAGGAATGTGGTGACTCAAGGCTTTGCTCTAATTGAGCACAAGCCTCCGTTTTAAGCTGTTTCTGGAAATGGCATCCTATTTGTCACCAGTGACTTAATGAGTTTCCCCGCGCAGGATATGGTGGAGGATTATTTTCTACCTCTGTTCTCATTGGCGTCCTAAAGGATGAAAATTTATAATCTTGCCCCTTTCCCCTCACACTCTGTCTCCTATTTCCTGCTGTGGTGTCGAGGTAATTTGACATCCACAATGAGGCGACCTGACTCGAATCCCTGAATCACTCTGGGACCTCATCAGTATTCCTGGTCAAGACTGCAACATAAGCTTTTTTTTCTTCCTCTTCTTCTTCTCCCCTTGGTTCTTCTTTCTTTGCCCTTCTTTATGCACCTTTGCATTCCTCATTTTTTACCTATTTATGTTTTGTTTCTGAACCCCTGACAAAATCCAACTGGTATTAATACATATTTTCTACAGAAAGTTAATTTAAAGTCAATAACAATTAAAATTTTTAATCACCCATCTTCTTGTGTCTTTTCTTCTTTAACATTTAGGAGGCAGCTATAAGAAGATTGGTTATTATGACAGCTCTCAGAAGAACCTCTCCTGGTTTGGCAATGATGTTTGGATAGGTAAGATGGACTTCATGCTCTGGCAGCTTCCAGCATCTGTATTTGCTTATCTTAAAATTGGGACTACATGTAGCCTCTCTTACTGTCTGATCTATGTGTAATCATGCCGGAATTTCTCAAACTGCTAAGTTAGATACTAACACTCATCTTCAAATGAGCTGTCTGCAGCATCCCGTATAAGCTAAAACTTTGGCTGTAATCAAACAGGCCAGCTTTCCCCTGCGAGTTAGCTGTTGGCCAGAAGTGTAGTCTCTTTTCTTTTTTTAATTTGTTTTCCATCCTAGTGAAAGTATGCCAGACTGTCTGTTTCTAGTGACTGGCTCTAAAATACACACTGTTCCTCATCAGGTACTTTGCAAAAGTCTTGAACCACTTCTTATTTGTTCATATTCTGGCAAGAAAATGGGAAATAGGTGCAGTGATGACTATTGAAACAGGTGGGTTATGTTCCTTACAAGACATAAAAGGAGCCTCAAATGAGCAGTTTTATTCTTCATTACAGTCTGACTCCTCTTAGACAAGTTTTCTGTCATTTCTCTAAGTCTTCATGAATAGTTCTCCAGGATCCTTGAAGGACTTTCCAAAGCTCTTAAATGAATGTTTTTGCCATTTGTTTTGTTCTCTGCAGATGATCCCACACTGCTTCAATAGTGTTCAGGTCCGGGTTTTGGGTAGAATTCATGCCTCCATCAGACCTGATGAGGTCCAGGTTCTGGAGAGGATCTATCCCTCCACTGGACCTGTTAAGGTCCGGGTTCTGTGGGGAATCCATCTCTCCATTTGACCTGTTGAGGTCCAGGTTTTGGGGAGGATCCATCCCTCCATTGGACCTGTTGCCACTGATCTTAAGTCCAGTTCTTGCGTCATGTGACCTACCTCAACCTTTTCTTCCTCTTTCCCTTCCTTAAGAATGGCTTCTTGACAGCCACGTTTCCATGGAGACCATTTGTGATGAGGTTTCGGCCAAAAATAGACGGATCAAAAGAAGGTCCAGAAGCATCTCTCAGGTCCTGGTTCAGGTCTTTGCTGGATTTGTTTCTATTTCTTCAGGACATCACTTTCAGATCCTGTATTTTAGTCCTGTATTTTTAAATAAATGGGAGCAAATGTTAAAATCAAACATTTTTGTGACAGGCTAATGGCAACTAATAGCTTATAACTACAATTTAAAACTGATTCTTTACTAAGTTATGTGTCAACACAACACTGGCGTACCGTTGCTCAAGAATATTAAAAAGATTTCAACAAAGTGTGACGGCTGGGAAGAGAAATAAGAAGGAAAGAGGGCTGGATCTAGACTGTCTGTTGCCAGAATACTGTAGTATCAGAGAAAAGCAATGTAAATACAGCTGTATGGAAAATAAGCATTATTTTTAGGAACTCTTTAAGTCCAATGTTATGTTTTAAATTTCAGCCTAAAAAAATCTTGAAGCTCCAACGTCGACATAAACAAATAAAGATGCTGATGATACTGAAAAGCTTCTACAATCTCTTCATTGCAGCTCTTTCAAAATAGATGGTGCCCATCAATGCAAATCCAGGTTAATCACAGAATGTGCCACTCTCAGCAACCTTCAAAAAATGGCAGGAGTTGCATTTTAACAGTGTATATGAAGTTAGACCCACAGACATTTTTTCTTCATGCACAGCAGAAATGATTTGCAAGCATATACAGCAATATAAAAACATATCATGGGATCAGTTGTCGTAGTCTTTTTTTATTCATGTAACCTTAAGATGATGCTTACTGAAAGGAAAGGGTGCAGATGCAAGACAAAAAACTAAAAAGATGAAAGTCTAAAATCCAGATTTCAGCTTAAGGCCAGGAGCAAAACTAGAGTTAGAGACTGAAACAAGAAAGATGAGGAGCAAGAACACAACAGGAATCTGAAAACCTGCAGGAAATTCACCCAATTCTGAGCCTAGCATCCAAATGTGGAGCTGAAATGGAGACTCATCAGACCAGCAACGTTTCTCCATCTTCTATTGTCCAGTGTTGGTGAGTGTGTGTGAATTGTAGCCTCAGTTTCCTGTTCTTAGCTGACAGGAGGCACCCGGTGTGTCTTCTGCTGCTGTAGCCCATCTGCTTCAAGGCTGGACGTGTTGTGTGTTCAGAGATGCTGTTCTGCAGACCTTGGGTGAAACCAGTGCTTATTGGACTTCCTGTTACCTTTCTATCATCTCCAACCAGTCTGTCCATTCTCCATCCAGACATTCTGGTTCAGTCAACTGTTGCTCACTCATTCTCTGGAAACCCTAGAGATGGTTGTGTGTGAAAATACCAGTAAAAACTCAGACCAACAACCATGCCACGTTCAAAGTCACATAAATCCCCTTTCTTCCTCCTTCTGACGCTCAGTTTGACCTTAAGCAAGTCGTTTTCATGTCTACATGACTTAATGTGTTGAGTTGCTGCCATGTGATTGGCTGATGAGCAAGCAATTAAACATGTGCACCCAATAAGGTGGCCAATAAGTTTTCTATTTTTACAGTTAGTCAAATGATGCCCAGTTTACCCCCTGCCCTAGACAGCATAAAGGTCATGTCTTATAAATTCTTCTTAGTTGGCTAAAACAAGACTGGAAATAAACACATTTAAACATGACAGATACAATTATTTTCAAAAATGACACCCAGATTCTGCAGCAGAGGAAATGTTGATAGAAAATCCACCATGCTGTAATAATACATATAAACCTAACACAAAACAGACTCTAAAGCATGTATATGTAAAATCACAAAACATCAGTGGCGTCTAAACTTTATAGCCTTTAATTTGGCGGATGTAGGTTTCACAGTTAAAATGTCTTTAACAGACGGTGAGCCATCCGCTAATTAGTGAAAAATGACAAGCTGCCATCTTTCTCTGGCTTCTGTCGGAGTCATATTACCGAAGGAGTTGTAGACTAGAAGCATCAGAACCAGATCAGACTGAATCGGCTAACAACTTCTAAGATTAGATAGGAGGAAACTTACATCCGTGCGTTTGTGTCATGTTTGATGCACATTCAGTGGGTGAATTTAGACTTTTTCTGGTGGATTGCTTTTATGAAATTTGTCTGTGATCCAGACAGGTTGAAAAATCTTTTCCATCTTCAACATTTTCTGGACAGATGAGACATGAAAGGTTTGCTTAAAGGTCCCATATTATGCAAAATTCACTTTTTAATGGTTTTGGAACAGTCATACTGGTCCCCCCGCATGTGTAGGAGACCCGTAAGTGTGAAACTCTTTCAGGCGCTCTCTCTCCCCCCTGCTCCACCTCTAGGGAAGTAAGCGCTGAATTGAGCGAGTTTGAAAGCCTGTACGTTAAGACGTCATAAGGGACAATAACCACTCCCCACAGAGCGATGGACCCGCTTACCGGCTCTCAAAGCCCGCCCTCTAAAAATCACCTAGCGCCCAGTGTTTATCCTTTTCGGCAACCCTCGTTAGCGGACATGGCTAAGCGACAGAAGCACTGTTCTGTTTGTGGCTGCATAAATGAACACGAAAACGTTTTTTTACTTCCATCCACTGAACCCACGAGGACTGAGTGGATTAATTTTATTTTTGGAGGAAATGTACCCGGAAAACTTCCAAAGGTTTTGCATGTCTGTGGCCAGCATTTCAAAGAGGACTGTTTCCACAACATGGGGGCATGGAAAGCAGGCTTCGCCAACCGTTTGAAGCTGAAGCCAGGTTCAATACCAACTGTCCGTGACACAGCTGGAGAGGTAAGAGCTGGCAGTTATTTTATCGTTTCGGCCTTATTAGTCTGATAGCTTGAAAATATATTAGCACTGTTGTAAATGTAGCCAAGTCACTGTTTCTACTGTTTGTATCCGGTGCCATTGTGCATCAGATTGATGAGCGTAGCTAGCTGTGTTCTCCGTGCGTCGCGGTTTGGGTCGGTAATGGGGGCTTCAGGAATGGGTTCCGGTGTTCCGGCGTTTGTTTATCCTTCACTACGCTGTAATCAGCGTCTAGTAACCGCTAAGACCTAACCTGTCAATCACCTCATGACGGGCGATGCGATGGGCGGAGCCAACAGCTGAGCTGCTCCACCAGGGTTCCGCCCACCATAAACGGCACATTTCTGAAGCTGCTAAAAAGAGGGAGGTGAAGAGAAGCCGCTGCACTCAAACTGAGGGTCGATTTGTCCATACCATGGCGGAAATATTTCATTTAGATATTAATGAATGGTCTCAGATTGGGAATAAAGTGTATAATATGGGACCTTTAAGCGTCTCCCTCTGGACACGAGGTAGCTGATTTTCCTGAAATCTGCATCTGTCAAAGAGGATCACAGCAAAAGTCAACTTTTACAAGTAAATGCTTCAATAGGCCACTGAGGTGTTTGGAGGTATGCTAATGACCTCCATAAGCTGCTTCTCACAGCTGCTGCTCCACTCTGTGATGATAAGTGGGACAAATTAACGAACCAAGCTACAATAATACAGTTTAACGACATGCAAGTTAACCCAACCAGTCGTTCTGCAGTGTAAACAAGCTCCAGCTCAGGCCACACCGACCAGAAACTCTGCTGTAAATTCTGCTGCCCATATTCTAGTTAGCTGTGAAAACCTGTTAGTGTTGATTTGCCTCAGACACCAGGAGCATTACTGTGGTTATTTACTGGCCCGTCTCTTCCCTGGAGAGGTGACATACTTGTGTCTGGACACAGTGTGCTACCAATCAATCCTTCAAGCCTCGGATGCCCACAGAGACGGCTTTTTTTAGGCTTTTAAGGAAATGAACGGTTTCCAAGGCTTAACCAAGCCTCACAGAGGTGGAGATTCCAGGTCAACATTGGTGGCGAGGGACAGGTGGCCTGCATGCATGTTTTTCTACGCTAACTTCTCTGAATCGGCTGAAACATGACACGTTCTTTACTCTGTTAGAAGGAGAACCAAGTTTGTCTCTGAAGGGTCAGAGGTGAATTTTATTTACGGGGCAAAACAATATGTTTAATTGCCCCCGCTGAGATGGAATCCATTTGTTTCCTTTTCTTCCTTACTGTTTACCAAATAAGGATTCATCCATCTGACTTGTTGTTGTTGTGGAGACATGAGTAACTTCCCACATCTCTGAAGCTGACTCAGTTTGGGGAAGTTTTCTGTTTGACTGCGAGGGGTGGTGCTTGATTCGCTCCACACTGACAGGGTGGAGTAAACACTGGTTTTTAACTTAACCCCTCCATTCGTTCCCCCTCCCCAGTGTGTTTACCAGACGCCTCCTTGCTTCACTTTCTCGCTCTCTGCATGGTCGCCCTAACAACCACTTCAGCTCGGCGCTTCTTCTAATCGCTGTGGCAACTGTTACAGAGCAGGGTCTCCATGGCAACACCCTGTCCCGATTCTTTCATCAAGGATGGAGGAGGGTTTGAATGCTGCAAATACAAAGAGTGAATGGACAGTTGACATGCACATATATACGCACACACACTCGGCATAAAAACTAAACCACCCTTTTCTCACATACAGCTTCTACTGTAGTTTTTTATGCTAAAAATGACAGTGAAAGTATTTTATTTGTACAAAACCTTTCATACATCAAAAACAGATCATACTGAGTTAGAATAAATGAAAATTGTGCTATTTTAAAATTTATTAAGGTTGAGCATCATCACTTAACCCTCGGGTGTCAGTTTACTTTTTACTACCCTCTTAAAGTCATTAAGGACAAAAATGTCCAACTTCCAAAAAACTGCAATAAAATTTAAACAGATATATATTCACTTTATTTCTGCATAAATAATTCAAACAACATCAAAACTGATCAAAACTACCAGAAATTCAAAGCGTTCAAGGATTTTAACCCCTTAAATGTCAGCTTGATATTTTCCATAAAATACTTTTTATGGCTGGTGGCTGGCTTTTTTTTTTTTTTTTTTAAATCTGTCATGGACATGTTAATGATTATGCAAAAGATTTACTTTGATGCATCATTAGTTTTTGTGGTGCATGAAATTTAAAATTTACTACCCTCTTGAGTCATTAAGGACAAAAATGTCCACTTCAAAAATCTGCTATAAAAGCTTAGCAGATCGATATTGTTTTTCTTCTTCTTTGGGTTAAATCTATTCATCAACATTAGTCCAGATCAAATACTTAATGACTATTGGGATTTTAACCCTTTCAATGTCAGATTGATTACATAGTGTGAATTCAGATAAGGGTTCTGGGATGGTATAATGGTAGGGGGTCCAATCTGGGTTCTGTGATGGTATGGGGTTGGATCAGGGTTCTGTGATGGTATGGGGTTGGATCAGGGTTCTGTGATGGTATGGGGTCGGATCAGGGTTCTGTGATGGTATGATGGTAGGGGGTCCAATGTGGGTTCTGTGATGGTATGGGGTTGGATCAGGGTTCTGTGATGGTAGGGGGTCGGATCAGGGTTCTGTGATGGTATGGGGTCGGATCAGGGTTCTGTGATGGTATGATGGTAGGGGGTCCAATGTGGGTTCTGTGATGGTATGGGGTTGGATCAGGGTTCTGTGTTGGTATGGGGTCGGATCAGGGTTCTGTGATGGTATGATGGTAGGGGGTCCAATCTGGGTTCTGTGATGGTATGGGGTTGGATCAGGGTTCTGTGATGGTATGGGTTGGATCAGGGTTCTATGATGGTATGGGGTTGGATCAGGGTTCTGTGATGGTTAGGGTTGGCTCAGGGTTCTGTGATGGTATGATGGTATGGGGTTGGATCAGGATTCTGCGATGGAATGGGGTTGGATCAGGTTTCTGTGATGGTATGGGGGTCGGTTCAGTATTCTGTGATGGTATGGGGATGGATCAGGGTTCTGTGATGGTATGATGGTATGGGGTTGGATCAGGATTCTGTGATGGTATGATGGTATGGGGTTGGATCAGGATTCTGTGATGGTATGGGGTTGGATCAGGGTTCTGTGATGGTATGGGGTTGGATCAGGGTTCTGTGATGGTATGGGGGTCGGTTCAGTATTCTGTGATGGTATAGGGTTGGATCAGTAGTCTGTGATGGTATAGGGTTGGATCAGGATTCTGTGATGGTATGGGGTTGGATCAGGGTTCTATGATGGTATGGGGTTGGATCAGGGTTCTGTGATGGTATGGGGTTGGATCAGGATTCTGTGATGGTATGGTGTTGGATCAGGGTTCTATGATGGTATGGGGTTGGATCAGGGTTCTATGATGGTATGGGGTTGGATCAGGGTTTTGTGATGGTATGATGGTATGGGGTTGGATCAGGGTTCTGTGATGGTATGGGGTTGGATCAGGGTTCTGTGATGGTATGGGGTTGGATCAGGGTTCTGTGATGGTATGGGGTTGGATCAGGGTTTTGTGATGGTATTGGGTTGGATCAGGGTTCTGTGATGGTATGATGGTATGGGGTTGGATCAGGGTTCTGTGATGGTATGGGGTTGGATCAGGGTTCTGTGATGGTATGGGGTTGGATCAGGGGTTATATAATGAATGTTTATATTAATGGGCCAAACAGTGACTTTGCACATGTGTGACTTTTCTGGATGCGTTGGGGGTGAAAATGAATATCTCCTTTTCTGACTCTAGCTGGCGGTGACTGAGGGTGGATTGGGAGTCAGTCGGAGGAGGGGCCAGGGCAGCACCCGCAGCTCATTGAGATTAAAAACAGTACATGCTTTAATGTTAGTTTCCAGAAGTCTCCAATATTACTAGAAAAGGTTTCTAGATTTGTTGCTAGTTACTTTCTTACAAATAGTCACTAGAGGGTTCTGAATACTCGTTACATATAGCCGCAAAGTGGCTTACATGGCAACACTGGCGGCTTTCATCATTGAAAATGTGTTTCTCTGCTATAGTTTTCCCTTTAGTGTCATCCTCAGTTAATCAGTGTGTCTCAAACCGCGCCCTTACATGAGTGCACTGGAAGGTAGTGCGTAGTGCGCACTAAGCACTACCTTCTGTAGTAACACTATCGTGGGTAAGTCCTGATCCAAATTGACGTTTTGAACTTACCTGTAGTGACGTACCAGCTTAGCAGCACCGCTACGTTAATATGCTTTTTTTTTTCTTCCAAAATCCAAAATCACGTTAACATACGTGTTTGCATGTCATCATACATTATGCTGTTAAATGCCTTTTAAAAGGCCTCATTAGTGAAACAAAGAACCGTGGCCTCCACTGTATTAATCTATCTCAGTAGATAACAATAGAAACCATCAGCACACATTCATGTGTCTTTGCGTGTCTCCCCCATACCTGTTAGTATAAAGTGCAATTTAAAACAGTAAAAAAAAAAAGCTTTTAAATAAGCAAAGATATCTTCACTGAATTAAAGTACGTTACATTATACATCTGTTTTCATTGGTATTTACACTGATACGTTCACGTCTGCAACAGGAAACCGATTATACTAGAAACCATCATTTAAAATATAATATGCAGTAATGAAGACGCTAAAACTGGGATGCAGAAAACATTTTATTTAAACTTTTTATTAAAACATTTCTCTCTTGCCGCCTCCTCTTCTCCACAGCAGCGTCCTAGCCCGCAGGTGGTAAATGCCCCAGTGCCACTGCTGGCTCGGTGGTTCGATGCCACAGGGACCTACGGTGAACACACAATGGCAGGTTATATAAAAGCAAACATTAGTATGTACTTTATGGGTACTTTGCAGATGCTTATCTAAAGTGATGTACAATCAGCTACGGCTTAGTCAGCATTACCATGGAAACGGGCCGGTTTTCTAAACCAGCGGCGTTTCCTAATCAGTTTTCAGATTAACAATCATGAATAAACATACGGAACCTATAGCATTAAGGCTGCACGGTGGTGTGGTGGTTAGTACCGCAGCCTCACAGCAAGAAGGCCGCTGGTTCGCGCCCCGGCTGGGGGGAGGTTCGAACCTGGGGGGTGGTGGCCTTTCTGTGTGGAGTTTGCATGTTCTCCCCATGTATGCGTGGGTTTTCTCCGGGTTCTCCGGCTTCTTCCCACCATCCAAAGACATGCATGATAGGTTAATTGGTTATTCTAAATTCTCCCTAGGAGTGAGTGTGTGTGTGTGTGAATGGTTGTTTGTCTATCTGTGTTGGCCCTGCGACAGACTGGTGACCTGTCCATGGTGTACCTGTCCCTCACCTGCTAAAATGCTGGGATAGCATATGGAATAAGCGGTCAAGATAATGAATGTATGAAACTACAGCATTAATCATTTTTAACACTTATAGCCCATCTACATCCGCAAAATCTGCTATAAAACTGCTAACATTTACGTTGCTAGCTCTACTGCAGCCTCCAACAAATGATCAGATCCACAACTGTCATCAGGGATAGAAGAGATAAGAAGCATGCTGCAGTTTATATTAGAATTTTTATCAAATATCTTCATACTTACATCAGTAGAAAATACCCTCCGCCTGCATCGGTACCGCTGAGTCGGTGGCTGCCAGCTTTGAAAAACTGGTTGAAAGTCCCTCCCCTTCTGCTACGTCAGCAAGATGGCGTCTGTTTAGTGCGTGTAGTGTCCATCGTTTCGTACAAGATTTTTGGCCGAGTTTAGGGCAGCATCCGGGTACTTTACTGAAATTTCTGTGTCAGCGCACTAAGCACTTAAATGTAGTGTTCGAAGTATAGAAGTGTGCGGTTTGGGACACACCCAATGTGTTTACACATTTCCTAAGCTTGTCAGTAATTCTGCGTCATGCTAGCAGCATTTCAGTGAAATGCTAGCCTCTGCTTTCCCCTTTGGACCAAGATCTCCTCAAAGTGTCTCATGAATTGTTGCCTTCTACTTGTGGTTCATTAGATCTAATTTAAGAAATAAACGGCCCTTGGGACAGGAGGCTGGAAAAACAGGACGTCTCACTCTGACTAGATGACGTGATCTTCTGGAGAAAACATTAAACAATTCCAGCTTGTTGTTTCTGAACAACAGATTTCCCTTCCTGGTCCGAAAACAGTTGCTCTCCAAATGCCTCGTGGTTCTATCACTAGCAGTACCGAAAGGTTATCTAGTACAATGATTCCCAACCCTGGCCCTCAAGACACACTATCCTGCAGGTCTTACCATAGCTGACAGACTCTTAATAGTCTTTCATCTGTTTCAGCTGCACTATCTTCCTTTTAAAAGAGTTCCATGCTGGATATTTAATCTAGCAGGAATTTGATGTGGAGTTTGCTCCATGGCCGCCTCTGTACATTACTTTCTCCTCTCACTTCTTTCACTGTTAGAATATTTAAGTTGTTAGTTTGTGTGGTGGGGAAAATAGCTGATAAAACTATTCAGAGTTAAGTTTTTAAAAGAAAGGAGTTCATTCAAGAGATGATGAAATTAGTGTGACATTCTTACACGTTTTAGTTTTTTTCCACACCCGGGAGCAGGTGGAGGTTTCACACTCTCACACACTGCTGCACCTTTTAAATCACGTGTTCATGTAAAAATTGTGGGTCACTGCATGATTCTGCAGCTCTGCACAGCACATGTCGGGTTGCTGTTAGTGCACGTTGTTGTGTAGTTCATTTAGCAGATATTTTAAAAACACATCTCATTCTCATGATCAAAGAAACTTTGAAGGTATTAGATGGTTATTTATTTAGTTATTAGATGTTTTTTCTTGTTTGCTGTGGTCAGTGATTTTCTCCAAACGTGTACATCTGGTTTGTGCAAAGGACATCAGTCCTCATTTCTCACATCCTACCTACTTTTACTTTATTTCTAAACTTTTTACTAAGGCTGTGGTATTCATGTGGTCTTTAATAATCTAAATTTACTACAGTGACTTTTTACAATGATTCACTTTTATAGGAGATGGAGGTTATCCCTGTTCACCTGGTTAATAACACCACTGACCAACCTTCAGCCTTGCTCCATCATCACCCCATCTTTAAAGCATGCTGGATGTGTTTGGACTCAGCAGGAGTTCATTTGCTTTACAAATTGCTAACTTATGTAAGCAGAAATTCATGCTACGGTGTACCACTCTCCTCTTTAGCCACTACATGACGTTTTGATGTGTTCATGGGACCATTTGTACATAAAGCTGCTTTTATTTGATTTAAATTTCATTGTGTGATTATTTATTCACACATTTACACACATATTTATTTAGTTATGTTTATTTTTGCTCACGTCTGTCTCACCTCTGTCTGTCTCTGCACATGGCCCGTCGGTTTCTTGACCTTTTAAGGACATTTTTGTGCATTTACCTGGAAAATTTAGCCAACTGGCATGTCATTTTAATAAGATTGGTCATTTCCAGGAAAGATACCAACAATTTTATGATCTATGAGCATGTACATAAATGTGATGGAGGGTTTTTGTAAAAACTTCTTAAGAGCAAATTTAAGAAGATATTGGTGAATGAGGTCTGTGGTTCCAGAAGCCTTGTTGTTCGTACAGATGCAGCTTTGCAAATCTAAGCTATGCTGCCATGTTGTTTTTAGAGAGAAGAGGCTTTCTCCTGCAACCCTTCCAAGCGAGCCATACTGGTTCAGTCTTTTTCTCACTAGACTGTCATGAACTTTAACATTTAACATGCTAACTGAGGCCTGGAGAGTCTGAAATGTAGCTCTTGGGGATTTTTTGTTAGCTTCTCTCTGCATTGCATATATTTTTCCTAGTCTGGTTTGGCCTGCTCTCTTATTATTTTGCATGACTTGTAAGCTGTTGTTTTATTTCTGTGCTGTTTTTGTGTGTTCCTCCATTTGCATTTATGATTTTTTTTGCAGTGCAGTATTCTGCCTGCTGATGCTTAGTTGATTTGCAGCACAAATGCACTGAAATAAACGATGATGTCCTCATAGTCTGCAGCACTGTCGTCTATTTGCATCTTCTTTAGTCAGAGTTGATTGCATTTAGCTCTTCCAGCCGCTGTAAAGTGATATAATAACGCACACCTCCAGGTGTTGTTGTGTTTTTTCCCACCTTCATACTGCGGCCAGCATGACAACAAGCAAGGTAACAGTGAATTTTATGGGATATTAAAAATGTCTTCCCAGTCAGAAGTCAGCAGCCACGCTCCGGCTGCGACGCCAGTGACAGGCATCCAAACAGAGCGTGATGGGCGTCTTGAAGCCCCACAGGGATGACACTCTGACACTTTACTCTTACATCTGACACATCAGCTTCACGCCACGCTGACACTCCTGCTCTGCATCCCCTCTGACATGCACACACTCTACTCCCTCCACTTCTCTCCGCCTCGCAGACACACACACTAAAACACATACTCCATGCATGCAGAAATGCCTCCTGACACTCATGGGCATCCTCTTGAGCATGTTCACTCATGCTTAGTGCGTAGATATACATACGTAAGGGATTTATTCAGCCCACATTTGCATATGCATACTCTTGAGCGTACACACACACACACACACACACATACACACTCCAACACAAGGATTTGCAGGCACCCCCAGATTTAAGCAGACAGATAGTCAGAGGCTGTTGAGTGTAAAAAGAGACTCCCTGTCCATCTGCCCATCTTTGAACCCGTCTCACTGAGGAATTCTTCTGGTGTAAAGCTACACAGGCATGAATAATTTGGTGGTTAATACACACATACACACCAACACACTTCCTTTAACCCCTAAAGCCCCAGGCTATTCTTCCTTTGCATTTCCACTTGAAAAAAAAAGTCAACTAATCCAGTCAGGAACAGCTTCGCAATGCAAAGGGCGAAGTGAATAACCTTGGGCTCTGTGGGGATGAGACATGGGAGGGAATTATGAAATTTAAAAAATGACTAACATCTTTAATTCTGCCTCATCCAAACTCTGGATTATAGATGAATAATAATGTTTAATGTTGATTTGTGATACTGATGCTGCTAAAATTCTTACTTATTTAATCTGCACTTTCCTGTTATTATCAGCTTTACTATGTGTACTCTTGGACGTATCCTTATACGTGGACTTATCTATTTATTTTATGGGCTGTAGTATTCAATACATCTGATTTCCTATACAGAAACAGTAATTACAAAAAACTATTTATTTAAATAAACCTTTAAAATCTTTTCCAAAATCAAACACATTCTTATACAAAAACAATTAAAGGAGAATTTATACTTGCTGGACTAGACCATACAAACAGTATCTAGTGCCTACTGTACAAGCCTGTGGGGCCAGTCTATGATCTGGGATTTATGCAGCTGGTCCGGTCTAGGTTCAACAACATTATGTGTCCAAAGAATGAGGTCAGCTGACTACCTGAATATACTGAATGAGCAGGTTATTCCATCTTCCCTGATGGTGCAGCCATATTCCAAGATGACAATGCCAGGATTCATGGGGATCCGATTGTGAAAGAGTGGTTCAGGGAACAGGAGACATCATTTTCACACATGGATTGGCCACCACAGAGTCCAGACCTGAACCCCATGGAGAATCTCTGGGATGTGCTGGAGAAGGCTTTGTGCAGTTATCGGGCTCTTCATCATCAGTACAAGATCTGGGAGAAAAAATAATTCAACACTGGATGGAAATAAATCTTGTGACACTGCAGAAGCTTCTAGAAACAATGCCACAGCGAAGCTGCTGGAATCAAAGCCTAAAGTGTGTGACCTTTTTTTTGTGGTGACAGGCAGATTATTTTACACAAGTAAGTCTCTACAGAATAAGACTGAAACAAAGGAACTGGTGTTGGAAGTGTAATGCAGAGGGAGGAACTATCTTACACTCTGTGGGAATGCTCTTTTGTTTCTTTCTGGAAAGAGGTCAATGGAAAACTGGGGGAATGGCTTGTAAAATCTCTACCAGCATCCCCAACTCTACATACTGGGAGACAGATTATCAGGAATAATAAAAGCAGAATTTGAACTGGATCTGACAGTCTTCATCACAATCATTCTTCACCAGAGGAAGAGTCAGACTCCACCAGAATTTACTGAATGGCTGAAGCTGATAACAGATATTGCCAGTTTGACTGGGTCTGGGGTCATTTTCTGAATGATGTAAGAAGGAAATAGGTGCCTTTAACATGTGTGGGGAGGAAGACTTGCATTTTGTATTATTTGTATGCTGAGTTGTGCATATGAATAATTTTATTTCATTTAACATGCTTGAACTGTTATAAGTTTAATAATAAAATCTCAAATTAATGGGAAGTTGTAACTGAAGTAATTTATTCATGGAGCCTTCAAGGTGGAAATGAACAGCAAGTAGCTGGAAATATAATTAATGTATTCAGCAGTGATGGTGTAAACAGCTGAAAATGTGTTGTTCATGTCGGATAAACCTTCTTCCTGATCCGAAGCCCTGACGAGCTGCACGCTGCTAGCTGACAGCATACATATGAAATCTTTAATGTCTGAATCTGTTTATGCGATTGCTGCATTTTGTGGCAGAGATGTTCAGCTGTGGTGCTGAACATCGCAGAGCATGTGCAAGGTTGGCACAGAGGTTATGGAAAGACTGCATGTGGATGAAGTGCATCAAACTGAGGAACGCTGGTTGTTGCATGGCAAAGTGGCTGCTTAAGTGTATGATAGAGCTTTTTTAACATTGAAACATCATTGCTCTTGCATATTTGGGAACAAAAACAACAACATTGACCTGTTTGTATGATTAGAAGCCTTATTTATTCATACTGTTGCACTGATTCATGCTGCATGTGACTGAAAACGGTGGAATCAGACCTACGGAGAGAAGTTCAAGCCCTCCTGTCAACATAGCCAACCAGAGAGCCAACTCATATAGTGGCCTTTAACCTTGGCTCTGTTCTGCATGAAGCTTTACTTTGTCACACACACACAAAGACACACACACACTTTTAAACCAACAGAGGCGGACCTGCCCTGCAAAATCTTTGCTATGTATTTGCTATATGGGGTTCAAAAGAGCCCGTCTGGAGAAGCATATTGGCAGCTTTAAGGTTTCTTTATGCCCAGCTGGTGCTCATGCATTTTAAAGCATGTAGCGAGGTTTTCCCAAGGTCACGTAAAGCTTGGTTTGTTTTCAACAAGGCCACAGAATCAGAAATGTAGTGGATGGTAGTGAAATATTAAAAGTTTTGCTCCGCTTCATCAAATTAAGAAAAACTTTGCTGATTTGGGCATCTTGCTTTGTGAAGGTATGTTCAGTCTCACTGAGGACGTCATGATTACAGACTGTTAAATTATTATTTATTTATTTATTTATTTATTTGGATTAATGGATTTCCCAAAACTGTAAATGTGTAAAATCACATCAAGTTTTATTTATTTATCTTTAGAAACCAACATAATTAAATAATCCAGAAACAAAGTAAAGTAACTATAAATCTCTGCTCTGTAAAGAATAAATAGATCCTTCATATTGACTCTGGATTCCCTCAGAGAACACAGTTCCGGCTACAGGACCACTACCTGGACTGAGGAGGCATCTTTCTGGAAACTACATTATAAAATGCTTTTGAACGTTTCTTTAGAAAACCCAGGGACAACGTCCAGCTAGCTTTGACTTCCAGCTGCTGTTTGACACATAAATAATCCTGAAACAGTGGAAATAAAGAAACTAGACCACATATCTGGAATCAAATACGCTTTCTGCTACAGACCAGCAAACACACTGTTTGCTCACACTGAGTCGGTTACGTCTGACAGAGAAAATCTCTGATAAAAAAAGACGTAATTTTTTCATCCACATGATGCAGAGCTTACTGAACTCTGCTGAACACGTCCCTGTAAGTCCAACACGAGTAGCAGGATAACATTTAATCTCGGGTTACGTTGGATAAACATTAGCATCATTTAACCAAACAAGCTTTTACCTTTAGAGTAAAAAGCTGCTGGTTATCCTGCAGGCAGATGTGTGTCTTCCGACTTTTTCATGTCATATCTTTACAGGCTGGTGAGCTGTCCAATAACACCTTGGTCTTTTTTTTTATGGAAAAAGAAACGACAAGGATGATTTAGTCTGTTTGTTGGAGGGAATAACACTTCCTCTATCGCACTTTCCCACTGAGGCAGCCTCTTCTGCAGCTCACACTTAGCCAAACAAACCTACACAAGCAGCAGCACGTCGCTGTTGCGCAACTTTGTGTACGTTCTGTGCACAAGTTGCACTGATCTGCCATCATGCTTCAGATATTATTCTTTATGGAAAGTAACCACATGGAAGGATCTAGCCACAGACCAAAAGAAAGATGTTACACACTTTTTTTATTATGAAGATGGTCCTGTTTGTTCCAGATCTTAAAACACAAAGTTTTTGTTTATTCCTAAGATAAAGTTCAGTGAATTGCTCCCTTTAATGTCTGCCCTTATAAACGGTTTACATCAGCAAACAGTGAAATTAAATCTACTTCTCAAACTGATGTAAATGTCCCTCGGTGCTCTTACTGCATAGTTGAGAATGAGCTGCAAAATGAAGATGGATTAAAAAGATTTTCCTCTCTAAATAACAAACTTGTTGCTGTTTTACATCATTTTTGTCTACAAGTTACTGGTCTGTGGTATTTAAGTATTTTATGTACGTTTTACTAGTTTTTAGTAGCGATCGACCTCAGAGCTTCTTGTCTGAATAAAACATAAATAGCACAGATTAATCTGGGGCTTGTTATAAAGACTTTACAGTCTTTCTGTGTCATTTGTTTTCATGTGGGGAAACAGGAAGGTCCTCGTTGCTTTTTCCTCTGTTAAGCCACCCTGATTGCAGAGGTTGTTACCGGTAAAGATGATCCTTAGTGTAGACAATAATCTGAGCCTCTGCTCTTTGTGCTCATACAGGTGCTGGGCCTCCAGCTGACCGGACCGTGGTGACCGAGGAGTACAGGTTCTTGTCTCAAAAGCTCTTTGCAGCCGTCTCCGTCTTTGCTGGTCTCGGCATTCTGCTCGGCATCGTCTGTCTGACCTTCAACATCTACAACGGCAACGTCCGGTGAGTGCAAATTCATCACAGCTGCATCAGTTTGTTTTTTTTACTTAAATCAGGGGTGTTCAACCTGTGGCTCTGGAGCAACAAGTGGCTCTCTGGACCTTCCACAATGGCTCTTAATACATGGCTAAAATGATTAAAAAAAAGAAAAATTAATGTTTTTAAATACAGATATAATAACAAAATACCAGTAATATATATATTTTTTGGTTGGAAACTACAGCTTTTTTTTTCAACAAATATCTACATCCTATAGAAGAAAGTCTGTCTACTGGAAAAGTTTTATGTTTTTCTTTATCTTAAAACCTAAAAATAACTAAATAAGCTGCTTCCTTCTAATATTTAACAGAAAAAATACAGTCAGCATGGACTTCAGATTGTAAGGTATACATTAAACTGAACGGGACTCCAGAGCAGGCGGAGGTTCTAGTCATCAGAGAGATAACAGAACTGGAAAAATACCAGTGAGAACCTTCAACATGAAACTGGTTATCTAACCAGTCGGGATGGTGGGCTGTAAAGGGTTTATTGTGTATGATGAATGACAGAATGATTACAACCAACACAGCTACAGAGCTTAGTATAATTGATATTATGGAAAATGATTTGCGTTTTAAAGGATTTGAATACACAGACCAAACGGTGCAGAAAATGACACTGATTCTGAAAACAGTTTTTTTTTTACAATATAAAACATGATTGTCAGTACTTTAATGGTGACCAAGTAAAAAATATTCCTGAACAAACACTATCAATAATACATTTCAATAGTAGAAGTCTTACTACAAATTTTCTTTTTAAAAATCCAGAACTGTTTGCAACAATATTGTACAAACTTTTCTGCTGCTGCATTTTCTGAAATATGTTTAAATGAGGATCAAGTTAACATGGTGCAAATGAGGGGTGATGATCCGTATACCACCAACAGATGGTTTGTTACTGCGAAAATAAAAATACAAAAAACATCATTATAAGTTGTGTTTAAAGGGCTCCGGGTACAAACATTGAAATATTTAAAAAGAAACTGTCTGAAACATTCAGTTCAATCAGTAATAAGTTATTTTTCATTTGTGGAGACTTCAATATCGATCTTCTAAATCCTCATGATCAAACACAAATAACCGAGTTTATTAATTCTATGTTTTGTATGGGACTGTACCTCCATAACGTGCCTTAGTAGGATAACTACACATTCTGCTACACTTATAGACAATATCTTCACAAACGTTACTGGCAGGAATAAAACAGCCGGTCTCATCATAAATGATGTGAGTGATCATCTGCCAATTTTTATTTCTGCAGATGTTGGCTTAAAACAAACAAACAGACTCAAAGTATTTTACTAGATCAGTAACAGAAACTTCTATAAACCAACTCAAAAATGATTTGGAAACTCAAGATTGGGGTAAAATTTATGTTGATAACATTGATAAAGCATATGAGGACTTTATATCTATATTATCCAGTTTATATAATAAAAACTGCCCTTTGTTGATTAAAATGGGTAAAACCAAACACAGACAAGCCTTGGTTGACCAATGGTCTAAAGAATGCTTGTAAAAAGAAAAATTCATTATATAAAAGGTTTATCAAAATAAGAACAATGGAGGCTGAAAACAAATACAAGAAATATAAAAACAAACTCACAAGTATATTAAGATATGAAACAAAGTACTACAGTAAATTATTAGAAAAAAACAAACAATATGAATAATACATAGAATGTGTTAAAAGAAATTATAACAAATGGTGGATCAAAAAAAAAAAAAAAAAAAAAAAAAAAAAAATATATATATATATATATATATATATATATATATATATATATATATAAGGGCTATCAAATGATTGGAAGCTTTAAATCAAATTAATCACCACTCGCGACTATGAATGAAATATTTTACTGGATCACCAGAACGAGCCGATGCTACAAACATTTACTGTTAACTGACCTTGTCTTGGGTAAACGTCAGATGTCCAATGGTCAGTAAATGCAGCATCTCTACCATGTTCTAGATCATAATTCAGAATTCATACATCATCATCTCACCAACCGTCTCCATGGCGATAATTTCTGTCCTAAAACCAGCAGATGTGACGACTGAAGTTAAACATTGAAGAAGAAACTCTGATAAAACTGATGATCTGGATAAAAACAGATAATTTCCTTTTATCATTGAAGACATTGACATACATATGGAAATAGTCATATTTATCAAAGTTTTTATTAATTCATTTAATTGTGGTGGCATCGTCATCCTTCATCCGGATGGCTTTGATGTAAACAGGAACTGAGCATTTGAGCCATGAATGGAAGTAAATGGAAATGACGTGTTGTGTGAAGCTCCAGCTGCTCCACACGTGTTGATCATTCACTGTGTTCACACTCCAAGTGTGAATGCGAGTATTTGCAGAAAATGACACAGAACAAAAATAACTCTTTCCTCTTCTGACCGAGTGGTAACTGATGCTGCTGCTTTATGAATTTAGGGACTACAAATGTTGAAGTGTGGCTTCTTTTTCTTCTGAGATGTGTCTGGTTTTAGTATCACAGCTTAAACACAACCCACATGCAAACAGGTTCTCTTTAACAAATGCCTTTTGGATTTCTAAGCATAGCGCACATCTGTGAAGCAAACCGGGCGCATCTCTGTCTTTGTAGGGTTATATTTTCATCTTTCACTGAGGTCAAAGTAGTTTAAAGTCCCATAAGTCCACAAGCTTATCAGAGTTTTTTGTGCTGGCAAGTTTGGCTCCTTTGGGGACCTTTGGCTGGCTCCAGCGTGCTGGCAGGGCCCTCATCCAGCTACGATTACATAAGAAACACAGTTTCACCCAGGGCTGCTCTCTGCAGCCAAGACAGTACGAGTCAGATCAGATCAAATTTATTCAGTAAGCTCTTTTTATAAACAAGTTTGGCTGGTTGGTTCGATCCACTTTAAGAAGAACAAAAACAGTCTCAGAGGTGCAATCATTTACAGACTGAAATGTGAGAACTCAGGATGTCTCAGGAGCTTCAGTAAACATTTAACCTTTAAGTGATTTCACACCTGAGGTTCATTTGGAAGAAGAAGATGCTCATGACCACAGTGTTTTTCTTTATTCATGTATAAACCTAGAAATGATAAAACTGTATATTCATGCTGTGTTGTTTTGCAGGCAGGTTAAAATGAAAGAACAGAACAATAATATAACTCATATCTTGCAAGAACAGTCACTCTGAGGAACAAAACAGTTCATCCTCCAAAGGTAAACATACGGATTTACTCAATATAATAACAGACCCATGATATGTAACTCAATTACATGTTATTTTAAATGATTAAAATGTTAGATTTAGGTGTTCAAGAACAAACAGGTTTATACTTTAATGTGCTTGTGTTACTGCACAGTAAATAAGTGTGGTGGCCTCGAGGCAGCAGGTCAATGCGAAAACAAAATTTAAAAAACACATCAGTGCTGCAGGGTGAGTTGGAGCTGCAAAGTAAACCCCCGTCATGGCTGGAGGCACAGACGTTATGATGCAAACATTTAAATTAGGACTTTTCTGAAAACTTTATAATACTGATCTGGCGTCTGATGCCAGAGATGAGCTGAAGTCATCAGATAGGAATCTTTGTGCCGCTTTTCTTTTCTGATATTGTGTTTTGCTTAATTATCACAAAGCTTCTGTTTGAACCCTGAAATGCAGAACAGATTTTAACATAAATGACATTACCACGCTTTGATGCAGAGATTGTAGAGATAGAGGCGGAGAAAATGCAGATGGGAGGCAGATTAAGAACTTAAACAATCTGGAGAATAGATTTGCACAAATTAAGAAGTCATTTTAAATCTTCTGCACCTCTTAGACTTTGTATTTGTACAGTTAAATTCTTCTAACATCTTCTGTGGGGAAACCTAGAGATCACCACTTGTAGGAGAAGATCTCTATACACTAGCTGGCCAAGCATCCAATCACATGACAGCAACCCAGAGCATTTACTCGTGTAGACGTGGCCAAACGACTTGCTGAAGTTCGAACTGAGCATTAGAAGGAAGAAAAAAATGGGGTTTAAGCAGCTTTGAACATGTCTGCAGAACAGCTTCTCTGAACACACAACACGTCCACGTGAAGCAGAAGACACACCGGGTGCTTCCTGCCAGCTAAGAACAGGAAACTGAGGCTACAATTCACACACACTCACCAACACTGGACAATAGAAGATGGAGAAACGTTGCTGGTCTGATGAGTCTCCATTTCAGCTCCACATTCAGATGCTCGGCTCAGAATCTGCAGGAAACATCATGAAAACATGGATCCATCCTGCCTTGGATCAACGCTGCTGCTGCTGGTGTAATGGTGGGGGGAGATTTTCTTGGCCCACTTTGGGCCCCTTAGTACCAACGTGGCCTGGTTTAACCAGCACAGCCTACCTGAGTATTGTTGCTGACCATGTCCATCCCTTTATGACCACAGTGGAGCATCTTCTGATGCTACTTCCAGCAGGATAATGCACCATGTCACAAAGCTCAGATCATCTCCACCTGCTTTCTAGAACATGACGATGAGTTCACTGGACTCCAACGGCCTCCACAGCCACCAGATCTCAGTCCAGTAGAGCAGCTTTGGGATGTGGTGGAACGGGAGATTCTCATCATGGATGCAGCAACTGTGTGATGCTGTCATGTCAATATGGAGCAAAACCTCTCTGCTCTGATCAGGCTCCGCCCACAATTGGCTCTGCAGAAATCTGTAGTTTTATTGGATGTAAAGTTGGTGTTCGCCCCAGACTGCAGGGAGAGTCGTCGATACTCGCAGTTGTCCAAAAATAACAAACTCTAAAGTACTGTGAAGAAATAAAACTGCAGGTGAGTAATTAAAGATGCACAGAGCTGCTCCCAAAGGGGAAAAAAAAAAAAGTTTCACACGATTCACGTTAAAACAGGAAAGTTTTACTGTAAAAACATTAAATCTATGACATTATGACATGATAATTGTATAAACATGAAACATAAAACCCTGTAGGCCCATTCATGCTCGACGCAGAAGACGGATACGCAGACGGACAGACAATTTCGTCCGTCTTCTGCATCGGTTACGGGCGTAATTTGGTCCGTTTTCAGGGAGCTTACCTATCCCTTGCTTGACGCAGTGCTAAGCAGAATAGCTGACATGCAACCAGAGAAGAGAGGAACAGGAAGGAAACAAAACAAGCAGAAGAAGAATGAAAACGAGGACAGGTACTGAAATTGTGCCACCTTTTGTAAAAAGGATATGTGTTTAGGGTGTGTTGGGCGGTTCATACCGGTGCATCATTGCCGCCCAACGGTGTCTGAATCTGCTGTTGAACTCTGAAATTAGCACCGCCCACTAGTGGAGGAATTAACTTAACCATGGCAGCATCAAAGACGCGTGGAAGTATGAGGACAGCAAGGCAGTTTATTTGTACAGCACATTTCATCTACAGGACGATTCCAAGTGCTTTACATAAAACAAAGACATTACAGATGTTAAAAGATAGTAAAGGCAGCAACACATAGCAAGAATCACACTAAAATAATAAATTACATTAAAATGATTAAAAGCAAGATAAGTTAAAAAGTTACCGTACAGAATTCATACATAGATGCATGAGAAATGTTTTTAACCTGGATTTAAAAATGTCTGTATTTGGTGGAAGTTTAATCTCCACTGGCAGTTTGTTCCACTTGTTTGCAGCATGACAGCTAAATGCTGCTTTTATTTAAGTACGCAGCATAAAAGGTCTAACAGCTGTAAAAATGTGAATGAATCACATTATGAAGACACAGTGAAAACACCGCGAATTGTGTCTGGTTATGAGATTATTTTAAAAATTAAAACATGTGGCATTATAACCTGACAGTTTTATTATAAAACATGCTGTTGTTTGCATGAGCGCCTCCAGCAATAAAGTCAGTGTTACCTGGCGTCAGTGCGAGTCACGACGCTGGGACCGCATGGTAGCCATGAGGTGTACGCCGACACATCGCTAACAGCAAGTATGTCGCAGCCATGTGACGTAATGGCTGTAAAAACGTGAAACTTGTCACGTTATGACAGGACAGTTAAAAAATGCTTAAGCTGTAAGATTATTTTAACAATCACGGTTTTTTAGTTGTAAAACGTGAAACATATGACGTCATGATGGGATCATTTTATTGTAAAAACGTGAATGGTAACACCTCAACACAACATTTAAAAAAAAGAAGTGAAACATAATCTGATGACATATTGATGTTATAACTTGATTGTTTTATTGTAAAAACATGAAACTTGTCACGTTATGACATGAGAGGTTCTTTTGTGAAAATGTTATAATGTCATACACATCACTTTTTTTACAATAAATAATAAAAATTATAACGTGATAAAGTCCAATTTCTTATTTGTTCCCTTTGGTGGCATCTTTACGCTCCAGTAAAAGGCAGGATGTACGTAGGCAGTTAAAAGTTTTTTTAATTTAATTTCATTTTAGGGTTCACTCAACACCAGGTTACAGGTGGAGCAATGGAAGTGGCGTAGCTTTGTTTAACATCAGCATTTTGAGGTTTAGGATGATTAAGTGGTTTGTTCTCCGACTGTATGTCCTTAATGAGCATTAAAATGTTTTTCTCTGTGACTTTTTTACCTGAAATCATCCAGTTGCATCGCTGGCATGGACGACAGGATGTCACCGTCTGTCGGCACTAATTAGACTCATGCCTGGAAATCACACTTCAAAGGAGACGCCCTGGAGTTTTTCCATATTTAAGACCTTTTTCTCAGTGTGACGAATGACAACCAGGCCGTCTAAAACCAATAAATTAAAAACAACATTAGCAACAATTGATGGCTTTTCTGCAAACAACCAGCCCCTTTAACACCTGTTTACCTTCACATTCTGTGTCTGTTCCAGCTACATCCAGAACTCCCAGCCGTACCTGAACAACATGACGGCGGTGGGCTGCATGATGGCGCTGGCTGCAGTGTTCCCGCTGGGGATTGACCGTCACCACATAAACGAATCCCAGTTCCCCGTCGTCTGCCAGGTAACAGGAGGAAGAGACAGGCGGAGGGGGCGGGAGGGCGCAGAGGAGAGCCAGAGGGCAGGCTGAGGAGGTGTGGGCTGCACACAGTTTGCTCTGAAAATGTCTGCTTCCACTCATCCGAGGCCAGATTCATGGACTAGAGCAGCAGAAGTCATTTTCATTTTTTAAAAGTATTTAAGTTAAATCTCAAATGTCACACCAAAAAAGAAAAAAAAAACTTTTTATGAACCTTTGAGTCAATTTGGAAAGCTAAACCAAAAATAGCCTCAGTGCATTTTTAAATGAATTCTTAATCACTTTTATAATTAAAGTTGAATTAATGTAACTTAAGTAATTACAAATTTGATTGATTGAGAGCAGCCGGAAGGCTGAGCCACGACAGGAGGAAGATAAAATGAGAAACCAGACGTGCTGGAAGCTGAGCATCTAGATAACAAGCAAGCTAGATGTTTCATTATTTGTTTTACCAGGTAAGATGTACAAAAATATGCATAACTTCATTTTTAGATCACATGTAAAACATTTTTATCCTTTTCAGTGTGTTCATGTGGTGGTTTTCATACATGAGGAAACATGAGCGAAACAAGCATCAACGCGAGTAAAAAGCTCTTCGGTCCTTCGTCCTTTACTCTCACCGCTCTGTCTTAAAGGTCGATAGACGTCAGTCCTGCAGCCGAGACTCAGAGAAACAAATAAAACCTTCCTAATATTTCCACTGTGTTCCTGTCGGGGCTCCAAGCTCGTCCGTGTCATGTCCAGCTGATCTCACTCCCAGTTCCTCTTCAAGTCCACGTGGAGCTGATGTATCAGGAGACAGTAACCTGAAATCATCACCCCTTCCTTCTTATCATCATCATCATCTTCATAATCATCCTCATCTTTGTCTTCATCCTTATCATCCTCCTCACCATCCTCCTTCTCACTATCATTCTCATCATCATCATCATCGTCATCATTGTCCTTGCCTCATTCTCATTGTCCTAATCTTTATCCTCCTGATCCTCTTCATCATCCTGCACCTCATCATTGTCCATCCTTGTCTTCACCCTCATCACCATCAGCCTCATCATCCTCATCTTTATCTTCCTACTTTTCTTTATCAACCTGCTCCTCATCATTGTCCATCATTGTCATCCTCCTAATCATCCCCATCCCCCTCATCATCGTCCTCATCATCCTCCTCTTCATCAACATCGTCATCATCCTCTTTTCTGCATTCTCATTGTCCTCATCTTTATCCTCCTGATCCTCTTCATCATCCTGCTCCTCATCATTGTCCATCCTTGCCTTCATCCTCATCATCCTCCTCACCATCAGCCTCATCATCATCATCATCCACATCAGCTTCGTCATTCTTCTTGTCATCAACATTTGCCTAGTCTTCCTCATCCTCTTCTGTACTCATCATCTTCTTCATGCTCCTCATTATTATCCTTATCATCATCATCTTCATCAACATCATTCTCTTCACCAACCAAAATCCTCCTCATCCTCCTTGCCATCATCATTTTCTTAGTCATCTTCATCATCCTTATCCTCCTCTTCATTCTCATCATCCTCATAATCATCTTCATCCTCTTCATCATCGTCATCATCATCATCCTACTTCTGGTCATCCTCATCCACCACCATCTTCGTCCATGTCATCCACATCAACATCCTTGTCCTCATCTTTATCTTCATCACCATGTACATCTTCATCTTCCTCATCCTCATATGTAGAAGTATGAAGCTAACCACAGCTGTGTTTAGTTTATTATTTAGGATCCTCCTTAGCCACAGCAGATATTCTTCCTGGGATCCCTCAACATTTTTTTTAAAAATACAGTTAAAATAGCTTAATAGAAGCAAACCAACCGAGGCTTACACTGATAACGGTAAAAACATTTACTCAATATAAAATAATCTGCTCTGAAACATAAAAAAAACAAAAACAAGAAAAATAGAAAACATGAATGAGTCAAAAAAGGAAATAAAATCCTCAAACCATGTCATTTGTTGTTACAGTGTCACTGGTTGCTTAGCGCAGCATGCAACAAGCTGCATGCTACATGCTAGCACACACGACGTGCTGCATCCTACCTGATAAAATATCGTTTAGCTGATGTCAAAAACAAAGTTTGGAGGCTTCAGGTCGGGTCGTCCACTTTTTCTGCCTAACTACAACCATGAACGATGAATACTGTATCCACACCACACAGCTGAGTTTATTCTCTTCAAACCCGTTTTTAAGAACTCAGCTGCTGTTACAGCTTCATCTAGAAACTAAGAGGTTTTAATTTGCTGCATGACAGGAAGGTATCGATCTTCATGGATAAAAACAGGTAAAACAAACAAAAAAAACATGCTGGTTCTGTGCTTTAAAAATGGCTGCAGTTTAATGTGCTTGTCTGGGCTGGAACATCATCACATCCTGCAGTGAGTGACACTCACATTCATATTTTATCACCCTCCCGCTTTTGATTTAAGCTGTAAGCTATGAAATGTTTACACTGAGAATAAAACATAAATATTGGATGTGTTTTGCATCATTTTATTCAGAGTTCCTCCAAATTCAGTCTGACATATTTGGAGTCTTGAGATTTTGGGGTCTCAGCTAAAATATTCTGTTGGTTTTAATGCTGATTATTTGTATTAAATTGAAGGGTTTGGTTGTTTTGTATTTTTCAGTTCCAGCTTTTGGTTGTATTAAACTCTCTCCTGCTGTGAGACTGTGGTCCTACTTTATGTGAACCCACCTTCAGGTGCCCTGATGTTTCTTCCTGCAGCAGTCATTTCCCAACTTTGATCATTCAACAAAAGTTTATATGCAGATGTATTTAATGAATATTTGACTGTATTTTGCTGCTCGGCGCTGCAGCCGTGGCTTCCTGTGGCCCAGAATAACACAGACGATGGGGTCCCAGCTCTAATGAGGAGTAGGAGTACGTCTCTGTCGCCCATGTTGAGCCTTTGTTTCATGGATTGGAGTGGGAGATTTCCATTTCTGTCGTTTCTCTGCTCTTTGTGCCGGTCCAGATTTTCTCCCTCCTGCTTTGTTCTAACTCTCTGCTGCTGACCTTCTGCTCCGTCTGATCTTTTTTCTGCTCCTGCAATCTCTCCATCTCCTCAAAATCATATTATCTCTCTGCTGCTACCACTTGCTCTCTGTATTTCACCTTCCCGACCCGTTTTGTGGCCCCATGCTCTACTCACCCCTGCAGCCTTTCCCCCCTCTATCCTGTTTTTTTTTTTTTTTTACCTTTTACCTTTCTCATTTCAGCCTTTTTCTCTCATTTTTCTCTCTGATCCCCCCAGGTTTATATATATATATATATATATATATATATATATATATAAAACCTTTTTTTCTGTCTTTTCTTTCTTCTCCTCGTGGAGGACGATACTGTAAAGACTGTCATTCAATAAACGACATCAAGGTCATTTGTTCAAGCTGCTGTCACAACAAATATTAATGATTGAATCCTACTCAACCTTCTCAACAGCATAAGGAAACAAAGATAGTTGGTCAGTCACTTTATATTTTGCCTCCAAGCAACCAGAATTTGGTGTAATCTTTTAAAGTGTTCTTCATCAATAGTTCTCCAACTCTCTAAAGGTCTTTCACTGATTTTCTTTGGACAATTTTCTGTCTTTTCACTCATTTTCAGTCCAGTCCATTTTAATAATTCAAGCTGAAAAAGGCTCCTGACTCAAGGGATGAACCAGTGTTGTGTTAACACAATGGACCACTTGGCAAAAAAAAAAAAAAAAAAACAGTTTTAACTGGATCTTTAGGCTCTTTGATACCAGCAACCTCAAGACTCATCATTTGTTCCCATCTTTTTATAAAAAAAAAAAAAAGCAACGACAAGACAGAATGTGCAGTTTGCTCTTTAAATATTTGAGGAAACTGGACAAGTGGAGGAAAAAAGGAAGAAGAGCCAGGACTAAAATCCATCTACAGCAGATGTACAGGATCTGAAAGTGATGTCATGACGAAATAGGAACAAATCCAGCAAAGACCTGAACCAGGACCTGAGAGATGCACCTTCAGCTGATCCATCTACTGAATCAGAAATGGTCTCCATGGGAACATGCCTGTCAAGACGGCATTCTTAAGGAGAGAAATGTAGAGAAACGGCTGATATGGAGGGATAGATCCTCCCTAGAACCAAGACCTCAACAGGTCTGATGGAGGGATGGATCCTCCCTAGAACTCAGACCTCAACAGGTCTGATGGAGGGATGGATCCTCCCTAGAACCCAGACGTCAACAGGTCTGATGGAGGGATGGATCCTCCCTAGAACCCAGACGTCAACAGGTCTGATGGAGGGATGGATCCTCCCTAGAACCCAGACCTCAACAGGTCTGATGGAGGGATGGATCCTCCCTAGAACCCAGACTTCAACAGGTCTGATGGAGGGATGGATCCTCCCTAGAACTCAGACCTCAACAGGTCTGATGGAGGAATGGATCCTCCCTAGAACCCAGACCTCAACAGGTCTGATGGAGGGATGGATCCTCCCTAGAACTCAGACCTCAACAGGTCTGATGGAGGAATGGATCCTCCCTAGAACCCAGACGTCAACAGGTCTGATGGAGGGATGGATCCTCCCTAGAACCCAGACCTCAACAGGTCTGATGGAGGGATGGATCCTCCCTAGAACCCAGACGTCAACAGGTCTGATGGAGGGATGGATCCTCCCTAGAACTCAGACCTCAACAGGTCTGATGGAGGAATGGATCCTCCCTAGAACCCAGACGTCAACAGGTCTGATGGAGGGATGGATCCTCCCTAGAACCCAGACCTCAACAGGTCTGATGGAGGGATGGATCCTCCCTAGAACCCAGACTTCAACAGGTCTGATGGAGGAATGGATCCTCCCTAGAACCCAGACGTCAACAGGTCTGATGGAGGGATGGATCCTCCCTAGAACCCAGACCTCAACAGGTCTGATGGAGGGATGGATCCTCCCTAGAACCCAGACCTCAACAGGTCTGATGGAGGAATGGATCCTCCCTAGAACCCAGACCTCAACAGGTCTGATGGAGGGATGGATCCTCCCTAGAACCCAGACCTCAACAGGTCTGATGGAGGAATGGATCCTCCCTAGAACCCAGACCTCAACAGGTCTGATGGAGGGATGGATCCTCCCTAGAACCCAGACCTCAACAGGTCTGATGGAGGGATGGATCCTCCCTAGAACCCAGACCTCAACAGGTCTGATGGAGGGATGGATCCTCCCTAGAACCCAGACCTCAACAGCTCTGATGGAGGGATGGATCTTCCCTAGAACCCAGACCTCAACAGGTCTGATGGAGGGATGGATCTTCCCTAGAACCCAGACCTCAACAGCTCTGATGGAGGGATGGATCTTCCCTAGAACCCAGACCTCAACAGCTCTGATGGAGGGATGGAAAGTCCTTCAAAGATCCTGGAGAACTCGTTCAGACTGATGATGAATAAAGCTGTTGAGTTCAAATATTCACGTTCAAGCTTTGTAATAAATTTCTATCCATTTACATAGTTCAGTAAATCAGCTACGGTGCGTGTTAAAAACGGCCTGTCTGTTGATATCCAGTTGCTAGCATGTGACGTGGTGCCGTAAAGGAAAATCCACTGGTCATGTGATGCTCCGGGCTGGGAACTAAGCTGTGAAGTTTCTCAGCCTCAACATACTGCAGGCTAGCGATGCCTCCAGGAATGTAACGAACGTCAGCGTGACATAAAAACTAGTTTTAAGGTCAGAAAGTTCTGTAGTGTTGCTTGAAGGTCTTTGTATTTTCTTTTTTACTTTTAGAGGTTTGTTTTCCTCTCCTGACATGTTCAGTAGTGTCTCATTTCTTTATTGTTTATTAATTCGATATGTGCGTTCCCATTTTAAGATTGATTTTATCTGACATGCATTGTGCAGTGATGTTAATAAAGGGTGATCCCAGCATCTCCTTTGGCACATCACACTGATTAGACACATGACAAGACTCGAATGTAATGATGTATTCACTAACAACACATTTTATGAAACAGACAGATTCATTTAGATCTGTAATATGAAATATCTCATTGGGAATACTTGTCCCACAGTATGTGAAAATTCCACACATATTTTCCTGGAACTTCATACAGTTTAATAGGTTTTTATACTTTTATATCTTTCTTATTATAATCCCTCTAAACGCAGGAAAACAGAGGAGCTGATAAAAAGGTTTGGTATTGAGCTGAACGAGCAGCAGCTACGTTGCAGTGTGGATTTTTATTCCACTGGTTGTTCCTACTTTGTCTTTGAAGGTTGTTGCATATGCATCCCACCAGGAGAAGCTGCAGACACAATTCCTGAATGAAAAAACAGACACAAACATCTAGCTTCTATGTTTTTTGGAACTTTAATAAAACATCATAGAAACTCCAGAACTTGCAGAACAGCATGTCAGTCACGGGAATTAGAAGAGTTTATACTTAGGTTTTATTTCACCTGTAAAAACATGATAACCCCTTTAAAGAGGTCACATGATCTCTTTATAGAGAAAATAAATCTATACAGAACTCATATTTATTTTAACTGGTGGGTTTTCTGCCACCGTTCAGAGCGTAATGAGAACATCAGAATGAGAGGCAAGGAGCCAACAACTGGCCGGCATATGTGGGAACGCGTTCAAAAGTGTTGGAAAACCTCCAGATGAAGACCTCATAAATCTGGTTGGAGAATGAAGCCGGAGCAAAAAGCTGCTTGAAAGCAAAACGAGGATCTAAATGTGCAATCTGCAGGATTTAGATCTTCTGTTCTTCCTTTTTACATCCCACTGCTGTCCATATTTTGTTTTTCTATAAGGTAAACTGTATTAAAAATTAAAGTGTCCTGACCAACTGATTCTATAGCCTCATATTAAAAAACATCTGGGGATTCATTGTTTTATTTATTTATTTATTTTTCTTTACTAAATTGATCTGCTTCAATATTTATTTACAAATGTCTTAAACTCAGGATATCTTATATTTATCTCAGTGACTTAACCCTTTATTTTTAAGGGATACATAAAATGAGCCAGAGTTAGTGATGTCAGTCAGATTACTCTTTCATATTAGATAGGTTAACAACCATATTAGATTCCATAAATTTCACTATGAACTATGACATTATACACACACACACACCTGTGTGTGTGTGTGTACATTACAAAGTGGGAGAAGCTTTACTTTTCCACCTATTGTGGGAGTTTGTTGGAGAATTAAAACACAAAAATTGATGTTTATCTTCAAATTAAAAATTTTCTTTGCATTTTCTTCATGCTTCCCGTTCTCCTTCTCTTCTCTCTCCCAGTTCCGCCTGTGGCTCCTCGGCCTTGGCTTCAGCCTGGCGTACGGCAGCATGTTTACCAAGATATGGTGGGTCCACACCCTCTTCACAAAAAAGGACGAGAAGAAGGAGAAGAAGAAGGTAGGGAGGATGCTGAAGGAGGGGGAGGATGGGATAAGCCCACCCGGCAGATATGGGAGTGGAAGTGAGAGTCCAGGCTGTGCAGCCTGTGTGGTGTCGGCTGATAAAAAACTTTGCAGGCTTCCTGGTAGCATAAGCCTCTAATAGGACAGCTTCATCACTAAAGAGTGTGTCATGGGTGACATAAATACTGTACTCATGCACACAAAAAGCACATGCAGCTGCACACATCCATGCACGTAGGAGGCTGATTTTGGGCACCGATACTGTTGCTTTCCACGTCATCAGATTTTCTTTGCATGCCGATGTGTCAAACATGGCATCTGTACGTATTTATGTGTGCGTGGGTGTGTGTGCCTCCTCTCAAAGATAGTGTATCCTGCAGCTAGTGAGATACTGCCAGTCTGCGATGTGTTGTGGGAATTTCTAAGACCTAATCAGAAGAATAAGAGATTAAGCCGTTTGTGGAATATTTATGAATATGGATGAGTATTAAAGTTCTATGCAGAAATCCAACCTTCAGGGGGTTTATTATTGGAGCCAGAGCACATCGAATCAGGTTGACTTTCAGCTCCCTTCATGTCCGCAGAAGGGCAATTTGCCAGAGAGCCTCTGTGTGCATGTTTTAAAGAAACTTTCCCAAATGGAGGTCAGAATGGCTGCTTTTCAACTCATTCTTCATGCAGCTGAAGAGAAGCGGCGCCCATGACTGTGTAATGTGTTTGCTCCTTTATTTCATTTCTCATTTTTAGGCATTGCATGCATGAATGGTTGTTGCTGTGTTGGAGGTGCTATGAGTAAGCCAGTGTGGCTCAATTAGAAGAAAAGATGTGTGGGAAGGAAGGAAGTGGTGCTGGGGGGGGGTCATTTTTATTGCTTGTTTTCAGTTACTTCCATTACAGCTGCAGTTAGGAAAAACGGAATCGACACCTTGGAAACCGTCCACACAAACACGGTGTCATCTGTGTGTGTTTAGATGATGATTTCAGGCGGCAGCGCAAATATAGCCACTGCAGGTTTCTGTGTGTCGCCTGCAGACGCGCACACACAATTCCACACACAGATAAGACACACATTCAGAAAGACAATTCGTGTCCGGTCATCCAGAAATCACAAGGACGCCTGTCGTGTTATTTGTCCGGGTAGTTTGTCTTTGTTTGCAGACCGGCTTGTGATGCCCTTGGATAGTGATGACTGTTGTGTGTTTTTGTTTGTGTGTTTGTGTGTCTCTGCTGACATTCACGCAGCAACCCTTGGAGCCATGGAAACTCTACGCAACAGTTGGAGTGCTGCTGGCAATCGACTTCCTGTCACTCATGATCTGGCAGATCGTGGATCCTCTACACATCACGAGGGAGGTAGGGTGCGAGAGCCAGATGAGATGATTTGGTGTGCCCATGTGCACCGAGCGTGCAGCCACCGTCATCAGTCAGTAACGCGGTAATGAGACACTGAGCCTTGACTAAGAAATGTTCTTTCATTTTGATTCATCTTCAAAGAGCTGGTTGAAAACGAGGATGGATATCGAACAGCCCTACCACAGACGTCCAGGACTCATTGATTTTATTTCTATGAATGATGGAAGTTGTGTTTGCAGTTTAAAGATGCAGCAAGAAACAAAATCAAAGGTCAATGACAGAAAGATTTTATGTGTCATTCTTCTAGAATGAACCATTTATATCTGCATGCTGCGGGTTCACATACATGGCAGCCGCCGTATTTGTGCTACCATTTTTACTACGGTGTCTCTGAAAGGACAAACAACTCTGAATGTGAAGTAAGAATCCTCAGAGCTTTAAACCTGCAGTACCAGCTTTGTCTGATGGGACATAGAGCACCGTTTAGGAAAACTAACGCCTTAAAATACACATAGAAGAAGACAGTACACGTGTACCTGATGTTGAAGTAGTTACCTCCCAGGTAGCAGACACGTGTGGGCCGAATCCGGACTACTTTGGCCACTTATAGCTCAGGTACGGCACTGGCAAGCGTTGTGTGGGCCAGAAGTGGTCCAGATGTCATTTGTTGGCCTGGACCTGGATTACGACTAGTATGTAAATATATGACATATGTAAACGCCATATGTTATGTAAACATGAGGTGCAATATGGCATATTTATGTTATATAAAGTTTATTAGTAGAAAGAAAGACTTCTTTCTGAAACAGTTGTGCGTTTTTTATTTTGCTTTAACCCCCCAATACTTTGTGGTATCCCTGTGAGTTTTTATGGTATCCGCCAGCTCTCTCTGCTGTGTTATGAGAAGGACTTCAAAGTTCGTTCCGCTTTACTTTTCTCCACGACAGCAATGTCTGTTACGTGTATTGTTTAGTCTCCCTTTAGCTAACACATGTTAGCTGATACGTTGGCATTGAAGTGAACGGTTCATTTGTTTGGTTCATTTGGTTTAAATTAGTGCTAACTGTTAAAAAATGCTAGGCTAACTGGAGCTTCCTGATAGCCAGCTAATCTCAGTGGCATTTGCTGCTCTGACAAAAAGTTCCTTTTCTGTTTGTTTTTACAGTTTTACTCGCTTCACTTGTCAGCTCAGTAAAGAAAAGACGTTCGCATTCCTGGCTCGTGAAACACGAGTTTGCTTGCTGTGAATCTGTGTTCACACACTGCTTTAACACAGACAGAACAGAACAGTTCAATCATTAATAAGTTCAGGAAATATTTCTCAGAGACTGATTGTGAAGACTTTTGCTCTTTAACATCTACAGAGCGGAATATTGTCTACAGAGCGGAATACTGGGAAAAGTTTCAGGAAGTCTAGTAAAAGGACAGGGACAGAAACCACTGTTGGATGGTTGTGATCTTCCAGCCCTCAGGCAGCAGGAGAGACCATCATTGGTCAATATAGACACACGGACTCAGGAGGACCAGGAGTATCGTTTTTAATTATTATTATTATCATTTTATTTAGCACATTTTAAGATGTGCAGTGACGAGTCAGAGTTTATGGGATGACTCTTGTTTCCCTGCCATGTGGACCCAGTCGAGCTCCAGTTTTCATGCATCAAACTTAAATAAATTGCTAAATATTTTTCTAACTTCTCCTTCCCAGATTCCTCAGATCCATCTACAACGTTGTCACGGTGTTTTCTGACTTTCTAAGTAGTTCTTGTTGTCTGAGACTGAGACAATTTTATCAAGGAGGATGAGCAGATTTGTGTTGATGTCATCGCAGTTCTTTGACCAGACTCCTCCAGTCATAAACCTGCGTTGTCGTTCAGCTCGTCAGTCCTTCTGTTCTTTAGACACCAGCTCATCTCAGACAGACAGACGGACACAGGAGACGTGTCCACATTTAAGCTGATGTCTGCTTCTAATGATTGGCCTGGACGACTTCATCTGATCCTGAGGTGGATGTTGGAATTTTAGAGAAACGTATGCATCAGTTAAGGACCTCATCCCACAGGTCTTCATACATAAAAAGAAGAATCCAACAACAACCACGAACAGTTGAGCATCTGGACTCTTTATTATTATTCATTAAAACGTCTCATGAACAGCAGCTGATGGAAACACAACTTTTCCTGCAACTGTTCCTTCATATTTTTTTAATACAATGACGTCAGTCAGTAACGACAACGGAAACCAGTTCTTTGCACTTGTGTCTGTAAATAAAGGTTCATACAAATTTACAAAATACAGATTCAAGTTTTCAGAAAATTTATATAAAAAAAAAAGTTTTTTTATCGCAACAAGTAAAAAGTTGGGAATTATTTGTCTCGATGGGCCATGAATGATGAAAGTCATGTGTACACTGCTTTGAGTCTTTTACACGTGATGCTGGTAGTTCAAAAGGCTCAGTGTCTCAGTACATATAAATATGTGGCTTTGATGCCATTCATGCTGCATTCAGGTTCACGTGCGTTGTTAAATCATCATTAATATTCAGAATTAACTCCAAAACAAGGACCGCCATACTCATTTTCAGCATCTGCTGCAGCAGTGTATTTCACCTTCTTTCTTTTTCCATTTATCAACCATTCGCTGCTTCATGTGAAGCAGACAACCTCAGCTTCAAAGCTGGCAGCTACGAAATAAACATTTAGCAGCTATAAACTGAGACAGTTGTGAAAAATGAAAAAGATGTTTGGGTTTTGTTTTGTTTTGGGTGCAGGAAACAGAATTCTGCTAATACATTTTATATTGTAGAAACAAAGAAAAGCCACTTCTTATTATAATTTCTTTTTATCATCTCCTAAATGGACCAATTTTAAGTGATTAAATGTTGAATAGGTGTTTTCTTTATCTGCTTTTGAACTGCCTTGGTTTGTAGATGGAGGATCCAAAAACTTTATTGAATGAAACAAAGACAAAGAAGCTGTAAGAGCACACAGCTGGACAGAGTCCAAAAACAGGCGGGGAACAAGGCGGAGCTGTTAAGATGCAACAAAGAACAACAAATATCTGGCAGAGAGCAAAGAAAAGCCAGGAGCATGCTCTGAACACTTGGAGGGGTGATTGTTTGGATGCACGGATTCATGAGAAAAACCAAACAGCTGCTAAAGGCTGAGGAATAAAATGTAAAAAAAATACTGGAAACGATAAAAAAAATATCCAAAACACAAGAGTTAGTTGGTTTTAAAAAAGAAGACTATGAACAGAATCTATAAATAAAACATCATCGCCATGGTAACGTAGGCTGAACACATGCAGAGCTGCTGATGTTCCGTTTCAGATTAAATCAGCAGTAAACAGAAACTCCACAATTCCCTCAATTATTTTCCTGATAACAAAATCAGGCTGAACTGTTGAATCTCTGCAGCTGTCTGACAGATAACATCAATAAAATGCCTGACTGGTGTTAAATAAAAGAGCAACTATCAAGTTTCTGACAGAAAAATCTGAAATTGTGCTCATTTTATAAGATTAACTCAAGATGTAAACGAATGTTGGCATTTTATCATCAAATTAAATCTAATTTTAATTACAACTCTGATTCCCAAAAGTTAGGAAAATGGTGGAAATGTAAATAAAAGATTATGCAATGATTTGTAAATCTCAGCCCATTTTTTATTCCTAATAAAACATAAACAACATATCGGATGTTGAAACTGAGACATTTTACTTTTTCATAGAAAATATGAGCTGATTGTGAATCTGATGGCAGCAACACGTCTGTTAAAAGTTGGAATATGAGCAACAAAAACAACTGGAGGAGCATTTGATAGCTAATTAATGTGGCAACCGGTCAGTAACATGACTGGGTATATACGGAGCATTTCAGAGAGGCAGAGTTTCTCGGATAGAAAGCTGGACAGAGGTTCACAAATCTGAGACAAACTGGGTCTAAAAATTGTGGAATAATTTAACAATAATGTTACTCAATCTAAAATTATGAAGACTTTGAAGATCCCACAATCTACAGTGTATAATATCGTCAATACATATAGAGAATAAGGGGGAATCTCTGTGTGCATGGGACAAGGTTGAAGGTCAAACTGGATTGCTGGTGATTTTCTGAATTAAAACCAGACATGATTCTCTCTGAGGCAAAGTGGAAAACTGTTCTGTGGTCAGATGGATGAAGATGAGAACTAGTTTGTGGAAAGCATGGACGGCGTGTCCTGCAGACTAAAGAGGAGAGGGAGCATCCAGCTTGTTATCAGTGGACAGGTGAAAAGCTGCATCTCTGATGGGATGGGGCTGCATTAGTGTCTATGGTGTGGGCAGCTTCCACATCTGTGAAGCTCCATCAATGCTGAAAAGTACATGGAGGTTTTAGAGCAACATCTGCTCCCATCCAGACAACGTCTCTTTCAGGGAAGACCTTGCAGATTTCAGCAAGACAATGCTGAACCACATCCTGCATCCATCACAGCAGCATGGCTTCACAGGAGAAGAGTCCGGCTGCTGAACTGGCCTGCCTGCAGTCCAGACCTTTCACCAATACACAACATCTGGAGCATCATGGAAGCAGAAATCCAGCAACCAAGGTCCAGGACTGTAGAGCAGCTAGAATCCTGCATCAGACCAGAATGGGACAACATTCCTCTCCTAAAACTCCAGCAACTGAATCAAGAATCAAGAATCTTTATTGTCATTGTGCAAGGCACAACGAAATTTTGTTTCAGAAGTTCTCGGCTTAAAAGGCACACTGTAACACACGAAGATAAAAAGTATGGAAAGGCAAAAGGCAATATATATATATATATACTGGTCTCCTCACTTCCCAGAAGTTTCCAGACATGTTAGAAGAAGAGATGCTACACCATGCTGAACATCACCCTGGAACTACTTTTTACACCATGCTGAACACCACCCTGGAACTACTTTTTACACCATGCGGAATATCACCCTGGAACTACTTTTTACTCCATGCTGAACATCACCCTGGAACTACTTTTTACTCCACGCTGAACATCACCCTGGAACTACTTTTTACACCATGCCGAACATCACCCTGGAACTACTTTTTACTCCACGCCGAACATCACCCTGGAACTACTTTTTACTCCATGCTGAACATCACCCTGGAACTACTTTTTACTCCATGCTGAACATCACCCTGGAACTACTTTTTACACCATGCCGAACATCACCCTGGAACTACTTTTTACACCATGCCGAACATCACCCTGGAACTACTTTTTACACCATGCCGAACATCACCCTGGAGCTACTATTTCCAGACATGTTGCTGACCTCAGATTCACTTTTTTTTAGTCACATGGTAAAATGTCTCAGTTTCACCATCTGATATGTTGTTTCTGTTCTACTGGGAATAAAATATGGCTCGATGAGGTTTATAAATAATTGCATTATTGTTATTATGAATGAAGTGTCGTGTTCGATGTGTTTTATATGTAAGAAGAGTCGAATGACAAATGAAATGCCTCCTGTTATGTGAGCAGGCACAGAGCCCGAGGAGGAAAGCTTCATAGATGAAGAAGGATCATAATCTCTGCCACAGAAGCCGTTAACTCTGTGGGGAGGTTTGAGTTTAATCAAGCCACTAACACAAAGAAAATGTGGCTGTTTTGAAGTTGCCTTGTAGTACACCCCCTCAGGTGTGAAGCTAAATTAACTACAACGTACGAGGAAGAAACAGGAAGTAAAGCTAATAAAACCTGAGTCGAAAGGAAACCAAAAACCGAGGACTACAGGAGAGGAAGAAACAAAGAACATACTGAAATAAAGTCACAAAACTTCTCAGAATTAAAGGCCAGATGAATTAAAGAAACTAAAACTGGGCCATGACATCTCTGCAACTGCTATGTCTTCATTTAAAGAAAAGCAACATTGTACTGTAAATTATTTGGAAATTGGGACCACCATTTATATATCAAAGCCCAAGATTTACTCTCCTTTTACACTGTTTTTAGTTTCTCCATCTACTCAGGAAAATATCTGCGAAGAGCCTCGACTCTGTTCACCAGCTAGATGCAGATGGTGGGTTTTCAGAGCTTTCTCACTTAAACAGTTGGCTCCAGGAGCTGAAAACACCAGTAAAAAATGAAAAGAGTGAGCTAAGACACGCTGTAAGCCCCTGAAAGCAGAAGGTAACTGCTGCACATGTTTCTCATTGTGAATCCCTCCTTTCATAAAATGAAACTGTAGCAGAATCTATTGTTGCTGATAGGCTTTACTGCGCAGTAGGGATGTCTCTTGTCACCCTTCATTTGCGTCCGTATGTGTACGTTTAGCAAAACACTAAATACAAACAAAACAGGAGCTCCGCTGATGGGTGAAAAACCCCACTGGGAAAAGCTTTAATCAAACACTAACATTTGTCTTACCATGAGCGTTCCCATGAACTGCATGTAAAGATGAATTATCACCAAAAAGTGATGTTAGAATAAAGCAGAATATGGCAGAAATCAAGCCGCAGCTGCAGGGTAAAGATATCTGAAACACGAGCCTTAAATTCAGCCATTCCTGCCAGCATCTTGCTCCTTTGATTCCAGCAGATGAATAAGTTTAATAAAGTCCTTGATGTGGTGAAAATCTGCATGCACTCATCATCAGATCTGCTCAGCAAAGTTTAACTACGGTCAAACCTTGTATGGAATTTTTAAATCTCTATATTTTCTGTTCCTCGGATCGCTGATGATCCAGTCATGTGGCGGACGGACCTCTGCACTGGATCAACCCTGCAGTCAATGGAGTTTACGCTTACAGAGCATTTTTCCTCCATCTTCAATGTGCTGCTGTCTCATCGTTTGTTATCTCACCCTCTCCATTCTCCTCTCTCCTCCTCCCCCATCTCTATCTCCCCCACTCAGGAGTTCACTAAGGAGGCCCCTAAAGAAGATCTGGACGTCCTGATTCAGCCGGTGCTGGAGCACTGCAGCTCCGAGAAGATGAACACGTGGCTCGGTACCTCTGCTCTGGTTTTCTGTATCTTCGTCACACATGCGAACATATGCAGACACGTATGAACACACGCACACGCCATTTGTTCTGAATTAAACAGCCTTCCTCCGCCGCCCCCTTACTTACGTTTGATTCCTCCTTTCTCTGCAGCTTTTCTTCCTCCTTTCTGTTGGCCCACGCAGCTTCTCTCCATCACTGTCTGTCTCTATAAGCGTGGAAGCTCTTATGAAAGTATAATGGTGCTGAAATTCAAACAATGTGGGTCACAAACTGGGCCAGTGCCCCATAGCATTTTCCCTTCTCAAGAAGAGAAGATGGCGCTTTAAATTCAGGCTGGAAGAAACAACTTAAGTCAGTCACAGATTCTCTTTTCCTCTCATTTTCTCTTTATTCTGTCTCTTCTATCAGCCTCCAGCCACATTTCAGCTTTTTATTCTCTTTATTGTACCCACTAATTTAGTTCACAATGTTATGACTTACACTAGCAGCCATGTTTAGTCAGCATAGTCCCACAGTTCTGCATAATGTCTCTATTTCACGGGTTTAAAAGCAGGTTTTGTGAAATATCACGACGTTCATTCTAAAGCTAACCAAAAAGAGTGAAAGTGAAAGTCAGCTACTTAAGAAGAACAAGATAAACTTCATGCTCATCTCAGAAAGGTCTTACAAGCTTCGTATTTCTGTTCCTGATGTGCATCCAGAGCTGAGCTGCTCCCGCATGTCCATGCTGAGACGCAGCAGACTGGCCAGTTGACCTTAACATGGGAAATTCATAGAAAGCCGCCACTACTACCAGCCCAAGAAATAACAGAAATAATCATCTATTATAAGAAATGATCCTTTATTTTTAACTGTTGCTCAGTGTTTTCGTGTTTAATGTTCACAAAACAAGGCTGAAAGTTTATTTTAAGTCAAACAATGTTAAGAAATGATTTATTGTTAGCATGATGTTTTCCTTGATCGGACGGGATAGAAATGATACATTTCTACTCTGTTTTATTGTCTTTTACTCGGGTATAGTAACAGGTACAAGACTTTTGACACTTGGGATAAATTCTATGAGATCCAGATGTCCACAGACCCCAAGAACACAGGGCCGGTTGTTCAAAAGACCTAATCTGGATTAATGGTATCCGGATTTGGGAATCCCATTTTTCGTAACGGCAGATCCCGTAATCTGGCTTATTTTTACCCCGGTTGTTCAAAGGAAAATAGGATTGGATCACCCTGATCCAGAATCCCGTTTTTCAGGATCACGTAATCCGGATTTCCAGCATGTGGATCAGTGTGGACTGCCGGCCATGTGAAGAACAGCAGGTAGAAGAGACGGTTTGCGTGACTTCACTACTTGCAGGTGGAACCACCGGGAGCACGTAACGTCATACGTGCAGGTTTTGTCCTGCGCCACATTGCTACCAGGCGGACTGTCCCTCTCTGTGATGATGTTAATGAGCTGAGCTCCGTGTGGAGGTACCGGCCCAACCTGGCTTTCTGTCAGAATGAGGGACGGACGGGACGTGTAGTGAAATCGTTGGACATTATTTCTGACAGGTTCTTTTCTGTTCACGCAGTGCTGACTGACAGGAAAATGGATTGTTTTATGTGTGCTTGTTATAGAATTTGTTTGGGGGTGTTTTTCGTGAAGACACGATGATGTTTTATTCTTGCTTTACTATGCTGAAAGGCTCAATAAGCAGCCTATGCCTCATTTTAATCACTCTATCACTGTAACGGTTAAACGAGTCAGGTGTAACATATAAATATTAGCGTATGCACCGACCAAAAAGAAACTATTGTTTGTTCAAGTCTGAGGTTTTACTGCAGTTTCCTCCTGAAATCCGCCCTCTGTTGGGATCAGGATAATCCTGTTTTCTTGAATCAAAGTTATCCGGATCCTACTCAGAAGCTTTGAACAACCCAAACTGAGGATTTTATCTGGATAACAACCAGGATTGGGTTATGTAATCCAAGCCGATTTCAGAATCCAGATTTCCCTTTTGAACAACCCAGTTTCATGATTTAATCTTATCCGATAACCGAAATTCGTTCAACTGGCCCATAAATATGAACCTCATCACTGTGGAGAAATTCTTCATTTACTTTAAGTTTGTCTTTTACTCATTTTTTCAGTACTGAATATAATATTGTTAATAGAGTAAATTTAGCAGATATAGGGCGGCGTGGCTCAGTGGGTAGAGTGGTCGTCTTGTAGCCTGAGGGTTGCCGGTTCGATCCTGTCGAGGTGTCCTTGGGCAACACCGAACCCCAAAATGCTCCTGATGGGTCGTGGTTGAGCGCCTTGCATGGCAGCTTCCACCATCAGTGTGTGAATGTGTGTGTGTGACATACGATGTAAAGCGCTTTGGGTATCATCCCAGCTACGGTAAAGCGCTATATAAATACGGACATTTACCATTTAGACATAACTTCATTTAACCAGGTTATAAACCCTTTCATGCCTGTCCACCTATTTAACAGCTGTTTTCTAGTATATTCAGGGGTGGGGATGGTATATTTAAATTTACCATGTCAGTAGAAAGCAGTGAAACACTGCCACCCACTGTAAATAAATCTGTACTTATATAATGTACCTGAGAACAGACACCCTAGCCAGCTGATGAGGCTGCGCTCATGTTACAAAAGTACTAAACACTTCAATGCTGATGAAGCTCAGTCATTTTCTGATTCACTATGTAAATTCCCTCCCATCGCAAACTGGTTCATATTCAACATTTTTACTATTTGCTGTTTATCTTTAACCACTTCCAAGCTACATCCTTTTGAATTCTTTAAATCAAAATTTAACAATTTCTTTGAAAAACTCTAAAGGGTTAACTCAAGTTTCTAAAGCCTGAGGTTAACAGGTTTGGCTTTGTATGTGTGTGTGTGTGTGTGTGTGTGTTTTATTTTGGTTTTTTTCTCAGTAAAGCTAACTAGTTAGATTTTACAGTGTGGAAACATGTCAGCGTTGCATCATTTTCATACATTAGACCTTGGAACCCAGTTTGATGGCACCGTGACCTGCAGTATGTACATTCCTGCAGCTGTTGTTGCCCTGCAGCTTCCCAAGGCTGAGAAACCACAACTTTGTTCACAAAGCTACGCCTTACGGCACCACATCACACCAGCAACCAGATATTAACACACTAGCTGTTTTGGATGTGCACCACAGCTGATTGGCGTGAAATCTGGTTGTTTATGTCCTTCTGAGGCCACCGCAGCATCCTACATGCACGTTTAGTTGTTTTAGCACTTCATTTTTTTTATTTATCTTTTCACTTAGAAAAAAAGAAAAAAATGAACAAAATGAGGAATAAGAACAGGAGCTACATAGTCCTTAAATAAACGTCCATGTCCACAACAGACCTTCAGTCCCACCCCACCAGTCAGAACCACCAAAGAACAGATTCCAGTAAGAAAATATCCCCCAGTTTATTCAGTATAAGACTTTAAGCCAGTGCTGTTCCTCTCTCCGTGTAATTAGTCCAATCACTCCAGTATTTTACAAATATTTCCCTCATATGTGGAAGAGAGAGTGTAACTTTAGTCCATGCTCAAATTATTTCCAAACTATGAATGTTCTTCCATCCAAACTGGGCTGGTTTGTTTAAATAAACTTATTACTAATATTACTTTTACATGAATTATTCTTTTATAAGTCACATTCCTGCTTCTGTTTCATCCTTTTGTAAAAAAGTAAAAATACAACATGCACATTTAGTTGTTGCTCCCTCTTTGTGGTTGCAGCACCAAAGCAGCTTGACTACATGTTTAATTAAACGCTCATATTATCATTTCTGTCTCCATTTGGTGCAGAATTACCTCATTTCCCTCCTCTTTCTCTGCTTTCTCTCCTCCTTTAGGTGTCGTTTATGGCTATAAGGGTCTGCTGCTGCTGCTGGGCATTTTTCTGGCTTACGAGACCAAGTCTGTCTCCACTGAGAAGATCAATGACCACCGGGCCGTGGGGATGGCTATTTACAACGTAGCTGTGAGTCCAAAGAGAAGCTCCATCACCCCTAAACTCCCGTCTCTGGCTATCTGATTTTCCTGCTGCCTTGCTTTCTCTGCAGTCTGTAGCAGGATGAATGACAATAAAGGCAGCAGTTTGTTTTTATTGCCCCGGAGCAGCAAATGGCTGTTGTGCATCTGTGGGGGTTCATCAACACCAGAACCTCCATGATTACTCTCCAGAGGAATCTTTTCCAGACCATGTAAGAGGAAAAGGGGTAACCTGACCAGTTTCCAAGAGCTGGAGACTATTTTAGTTAAACAGGACTTCTTAATTGTGTGAGGATAACTGGCTGTAAATGAGACACGCCCTGCTCTGGTTAAAGATGCCGACGCTGGTTGAATGATTGATGGGAGCCATGAACAGGCTTTTCTAGGTGTTTATGCTGTGATGTTCTGCAGAATACAAACCCCCGCATTCATTTCAGTTCAAATCCTCAGCGCAGCTCCAACTGCTCTCCTGTGGCACCTGGCGACACATTTATCTCAGAAGCCATTTGTTTGAAGAACATCAATACAACCCAACTTTTTATTGTGCTGCAGTCTCGTGCTTCTCGAGCACGCCGGAGTGATGCACTTCAGATTTACAGCTCGCCATCATTTATGTGAGGAAATCTGCAGATTGTGAGCTTTCCAGCGCGTGCCTCCTAAGGAAGGGAACGGTGAAGTCGATTGGCTGCCGGAGGAAGGCGGTAAACGCTTTTCAGCGGCTGTTGATGCAGAGTGAATCATCTTAAATGGAGGCACCTAGGATGCACTTTACACAGAAACAGAAGCTATTCTGTTCACCAAAGCCACTTTAGACAAATATCCGCTGCCACTTTCTGACACGGAGCAACTCTGGAATTGATGTAAAACATGTAGGAGGGGAAAGAAGAAGGTTTCCGTCACTTTCACCACCAGACAAACATTTTCCTGCTGAGTCCAGACGTTTTTCTGAGCAACAAGCATCTGAACCTGCATCAGTTTTTACTCAGTTAATATGCAGTTAATGAACAGATTTATCATTAATCTGTCGCTCCTGCTAATTTTATGTGAGGGTTTAAAGGTCCCATATTATACACTTTATTCCCAATCTGAGACCATTCATTAATATCTAAATGAAATATTTCCGCCATGGTATGGACAAATCGACCCTCAGTTTGAGTGCAGCGGCTTCTCTTCACCTCCCTCTTTTTAGCAGCTTCAGAAATGTGCCGTTTATGGTGGGCGGAACCCTGGTGGAGCAGCTCAGCTGTTGGCTCCGCCCATCGCATCGCCCGTCATGAGGTGATTGACAGGTTAGGCCTTAGCGGTAACTAGACGCTGATTACAGCGTAGTGAAGGATAAACAAACGCCGGAACACCGGAACCCATTCCTGAAGCCCCCATTACCGACCCAAACCGCGACGCACGGAGAACACAGCTAGCTACGCTCATCAATCTGATGCACAATGGCACCGGATACAAACAGTAGAAACAGTGACTTGGCTACATTTACAACAGTGCTAATATATTTTCAAGCTATCAGACTAATAAGGCCGAAACGATAAAATAACTGCCAGCTCTTACCTCTCCAGCTGTGTCACGGACAGTTGGTATTGAACCTGGCTTCAGCTTCAAACGGTTGGCGAAGCCTGCTTTCCATGCCCCCATGTTGTGGAAACAGTCCTCTTTGAAATGCTGGCCACAGACATGCAAAACCTTTGGAAGTTTTCCGGGTACATTTCCTCCAAAAATAAAATTAATCCACTCAGTCCTCGTGGGTTCAGTGGATGGAAGTAAAAAAAACGTTTTCGTGTTCATTTATGCAGCCACAAACAGAACAGTGCTTCTGTCGCTTAGCCATGTCCGCTAACGAGGGTTGCCGAAAAGGATAAACACTGGGCGCTAGGTGATTTTTAGAGGGCGGGCTTTGAGAGCCGGTAGGCGGGTCCATCGCTCTGTGGGGAGTGGTTATTGTCCCTTATGACGTCATAACGTACACGCTTTCAAACTCGCTCAATTCAGCGCTTACTTCCCTAGAGGTGGAGCAGGGGGGAGAGAGAGCGCCTGAAAGAGTTTCACACTTACGGGTCTCCTACACATGCGGGGGGACCAGTATGACTGTTCCAAAACCATTAAAAAGTGAATTTTGCATAATATGGGACCTTTAATGCAGCTTGCATGTTCGTTTCATCACGCGGCGCCGCAGCGCGACACGAGTCTAATGTTGCTGTTTAATGTGACGATGAGCACATTTTCATGGCGTCTGTTTGGGGACGACCTTCCTCTTTGCTCAGCTGCGAGCTTCAGGCTCTGATGAGACGACAACACGGTGATTGTCAGTCACTTCAGTCATGACTTTTTAATGCTTTTTCCACATGGGAGCCCTCCCCGGAATGATAAACAGATGCCTAATGCTTTTATGGATGCGATTTTCCTCTCATCCTCTTCCTCTTCCTTTGTTCCATCTCCTCTTTTTTCTTCTGCTTGTCTCTCCTGCTGCAGGTGTTGTGCCTGATCACGGCTCCGGTGACTATGATCCTGTCTTCACAGCAGGACGCCTCCTTTGCCTTCGCCTCTCTAGCGATTGTCTTCTCTGCCTACATCACTCTGGTGGTGCTTTTTGTTCCCAAGGTGACTGACACCCCCCAGCCAAAAAAAAACAAAACAAAACAAAACATGCAGCATGCACACTGTCAGTCACATCAGAAAAAGTGAAGGTCAAAAAATATAAGAGCAAAGTTTAGCCTGTGCATCTGAAAGAGTGTCATGCACCAGAGACAGAATCCTCTGTGTTTGCAGCTTCAGCATTAACATGCTAATGTGTGAAACCTCAACACACATCTACATTTGTAGCTGCTATGAACAGTTGGAGTTGTGGAGAAAAAAAAGAAACAAAGTGAGACATATCACACGTCTGGCAGCACTTTTCTCTTCTTTGTTTGGAATAAATGGAAGAGGAGCAGAGTGCTGCAGAGGGACGAAAGAGTGCCACCTGCAGAAATTCTAACTTCACTAACTTGATTTGTTTGCCAGGTTATTTCTGGGCGCAGCAGCGAGCACCAAAGATGTCACCAAAGCAAGGCTTAAAAAAAAGAATCAGGATGAAAATATCTGTCCACCATAAAAAGCTGGAAAACATTTTAAAAAGGTGTTTTCAGCAGCTGCATTGTGGGCTCGCCGCGGCCTGGTCTGGTTCTTTACTGACTCCCTGTTCTGCAGATGCGCCGGCTCATCACCCGCGGCGAGTGGCAGTCAGAGCAGCAGGACACGCTGAAGACCGGATCGTCCACCAACAACAACGACGAGGAGAAGTCCAGGCAGCTGGAGCGAGAGAACAGGGAGCTGCAGAAGATCATCCAGGAGGTGAAGGATGTCATGTTGTACCTATTACTAACAGCTGTTTCTGATCCGTGTTCCTGCTGCAACCCTTGTTACCCTCATCAGCGCTGGGTAACATGATCTAGATTACAGGATTACTGACCCATCTGTGAAAAACTAACTAGTCACAAATGACTGAATTTTTTTACAAAACATTTTACAAAACATTACCTCCAGCAGTGTTAGTTACCCGTCCAAAGCTGCTGATTGGTCCAGAAATTTCAACATGTCTGATAATTGAGAGGAAAAGGTCAAATTTACAGGTTTGGATCCAAGTTTGAAATGAGAAAAATGACAAGAAATGGCTGAATGTCAACAACAAAGCTGGGTGAAAAAGTCCTGGATCGAAATGAGGTTAATCTGTTAGTCACTCCAGAATGAGGTCGTATCCGACCGGAGGTAAGATGTTTATGCAAATGCATCCAGAAGCTTTTTTTTTTTTTTTTAAAGAATAATCCTGCTAATAAACAGACAGAAGACTAAACACCCAGAGAGCTCATGTTCAAAGGGTATTTTATTTTATTTTATTTTATTTTACACTTTTTTTTATTTCATTTTGTTTTTCTTTTTTATTTTATCTTATTCAATGTTATTTTATTTGCTTTTGTTTTAATTAATTAAAATTTAATCTTAACTTTATTTTATTTTTTGTTTTTTGTTTAAATATATGTTTTTTATTTAAATTAATTAAATTTTATTCTGTTTTATTATATTTTATTTTTCTTTAGTTTTGTTTAGGCTCCATTTTTTCTTTTTTTAAATTAATTTTTTATTTAATTTAAAGTGTTTTTTATTTAATTTTATATATTTTGTTTTACTTAACTTTATTTAAATATAAATTTCTACATAATTTAGTTAAATATTTCCATTTTATACATTTTTTTGGTTTAAATCTTTTAATTTAACTTGCTGTTGTGTTTTAGTTTAATTCTATTTTTATTTCATTTAAGTCAGTTCTCATTTTATCTTATATGATTTCATTTAGTTTAATTTTTGTTTTATTAACTTTTTTTGTTTTGTTTAATTAAATTCTTTTAATTTGATTAATCTTTTTATTTCAATTCAAGATTTTATTTTATTTGATTTTACAGTTTAACTTGGTAGTTTGTGCTGATGTTTGCTGACAAAGCGACACAAGTAGATGAGAAGATAGATGAGTTCTATTTCAGTGTCTGTGAAGTTTGAATTGAGACCAGAAAGTGTGAAACCAGGTAAGCAGACCATCCCCCACCAGATTATAAAGGTAACGAAATGCTAATGAATGCTAACAGCTAATGTGCAGGTGTGAAACATCTGCACCTCGCTCACCCTCCTCTCTCTGTGCTTTTAGAAAGAGGAGAGGGTCTCAGCGCTCCGCAACCAGCTGGCCGAGCGACAGGCTCTACGTAACCGCCGCCCGCCGTCCAACGGCCAGAATCAGAACCACAACGCCCCGCTGCCCTCGACACAGCCGGACCCCAAGTCCCTGCTTCCCCCGCCCGGCTACCCGAACCCCACCACAGACAATCACTCCCTTCCGCCATCCTTCTCCAACTCATCCAACCTGTACCCGGCGGACAGCAAGATGAGCCGCAACCACTGTCACAACAGCCAGTTCCCTCTGCTGTACAAGTAGAGGCGAAGCGGGTGGGGGCAGGCGGTCTCACAGTGCACACGGGGGGACACAAAAACACGAGACACTGTGACTTTCACTTGTTTTGGGCGGAGAGCACCGCGGGCGGGGTAGTGACATCCAGCGTGGAAGCACAATGAGTTCCAAGGCAGCGCTACACACGGGGAGAGCCACGCCGGTTCCACCGTCCTCACAGTTTTCATCTCACTGTGTTCGACCCAGAAGCAAAGCACCTGCGGCGAGCCGACGAGGCAACAAGCACATCTCAGACTAGCAGCACGGCGGGTCTTCTCACAGATCCCGTGAACATTATTAATAGAGCTCTTTATTCCTTCCTCATTGGTTCTCTGGTTCTGTTGTGGAGACGCCGTGTTGAGGAAAACATGCGTGTTCGTGTCTTTGCTATAACGTCTCCACATTTCGTCTATCGAGTTTGTTGACATATTGGCATACAGTAGTGGTTTATATTGTTCTGTAATATTTGACCTGTTTTGTCATGGAGTTGTTCCTTTATTTGTTTACACTTCAGGAGAGAACTGAAACTTAAAACGGGACAAAGCAATGTACAGTCTTTAGTTTTTCCAACGCTCCGTCCGAAGAGCAGCTGGTTAACTCAGAAGTGATCGTGTGCATTATTAAATAGCCATAACTAAGCGGCCAGGGGGCTCAGCATGTGTGGATGTTGTCCAGACCGTGTCATGCATTTTATCTCATTTCCTATCGACGTATCAGCAGACAACTCGTATCAAAGCAGAAACTGTTGAATGCTTGCAGATTTTTGAGGACAGTTTTGATAGTTTTGCAAGTTGAAATGGCTCATTGTTGTTTTTTAAATTATCATAATTTCTGTGTTGTTTTTTTTAGTTCTTTGCAGGGATGGTTTGGTGGAAAGATGAACCCACTCATTTCCTGAAACTCTCTTTCATGGTTCTGCAGGCGCTGAGCAGTAACTTGCCCCATAGTCTCAAAACTAAATAAGAAAAATTAAAATATATCATCACAATAAATGATACGTACCTGTGAATTATGACACCCCCAAATTAGTAAATGTTGGGATGAAAAAAGATACTAATTAGAAAAAGCACAGAGATTCCTTCATTTCCTTTAACTTTATCTTGATTGCAGTGTATGAACTCCAACCCCAACACAGAACCCCAATCCAACCCCAACACAGAACCCCGATCCAACCCCAACACAGAACCCCGATCCAACCCCAACACAGAACCCCAATCCAACCCCAACACAGAACCCCGATCCAACCCCAACACAGAACCCCGATCCAACCCCATCACAGAACCCCGATCCAACTCCATCACAGAACCCCGATCCAACCCCAACACAGAACCCCGATCCAACTCCATCACAGAACCCCGATCCAACCCCATCACAGAACCCCGATCCAACCCCATCACAGAACCCCGATCCAACTCCATTACAGAACCTAGATCCAACCCCAACACAGAACCCCGATCCAACCCCATCACAGAACCCCGATCCAACCCCATCACAGAACCCCGATCCAACTCCATTACAGAACCCCGATCCAACCCCAAAACAGAACCCCGATCCAACCCCAACACAGAACTCCAATCCAACCCCATAACAGAACCTCGATCCAACCCCATCACAGAACCTCGATCCAACTCCATTACAGAACCCCGATCCAACCCCAACACAGAACTCCAATCCAACCCCAACACAGAACTCCAATCCAACCCCATATCAGAACCTTGATCCAACCCCATCACAGAACCCCGATCCAACCCCATCACAGAACCCCAATCCAACCCCAACACAGAACTCCAATCCAACCCCAACACAGAACCCCAATCCAACCCCAACACAGAACCCCGATCCAACCCCATCACAGAACCCCGATCCAACCCCATCACAGAACCCCGATCCAACCCCATCACAGAACCCCGATCCAACCCCATTACAGAACCCCGATCCAACCCCATCACAGAACCCCGATCCAACTCCATTACAGAACCCCGATCCAACCCCATTACAGAACCCCGATCCAACCCCATCACAGAACCCCGATCCAACTCCATTACAGAACCCCGATCCAACCCCAACACAGAACCCCGATCCAACTCCATTACAGAACCCAGATCCAACCCCAACACAGAACCCCGATCCAACTCCATTACAGAACCCAGATCCAACCCCAACACAGAACTCCAATCCAACCCCAACACAGAACTCCAATCCAACCCCATAACAGAACCTTGATCCAACCCCATCACAGAACCCCGATCCAACCCCATCACAGAACCCCAATCCAACCCCAACACAGAACCCCAATCCAACCCCAACACAGAACCCCGATCCAACCTCATCACAGAACCCTGATCCAACCCCATACTATCACAGAAACAGGTTTTTGGGCTTGTTGCTGACAAGAGTCTGGATGCTCCTTTTCCTCTTTGCTCTATTTCTTCTATCTGGAAATAGATCTGGAAAACTGACTGTGTGATGGTCCATCCCAGATGCCTTGGAGTCCAGAGAAGTTGACCTCTGGAACTCTGGACCAGGTTAACATGCAGCTTCTTTCTCTGAATGTAACTCTTGTAGAGCTGATGAAGGTCTCCACGTTAACCCTTGTTCATGTGGATCAGCTGGTGATGATGATGGTTATGGATGCAGGTCTGCCTGAGCGATCAGAGATCATGGTGTTCAACTTAGACTTGCTTCCTTGTCCTTCACACACTGAAATTCCTCCAGATTTCCTGAATGTTTTAACGATCTGACTGTAGAGGGAGAAATATGGAAATCCCTTCAATCTTTACTTGAAGAACATTGATTTTAAACAACTCAAAAATGATTTTCTCACACATTTATATCCTCTGCCCGTCGTTGTTCTCATAGATTTAGACTTTTAAGGAGCTTTGTGGAGCAAATCACCATTACAACCTCCTCCCAATTTTAAAATTGCTTCATTTATTCTTTAACTAAAGAAAATAATAAACTGAGGTCTGAAGAGGCAAAATGTAAAATATTTGAGGTTCATGCTGCTTTTTTTTGTATTTATGAGCATTTTCCACATAATCCCAACATTTTCTGATTTTGGGTTAAAGGTACTCATGTCTGCTGATAAAAACAATGCAAAGCAAGTTCAAGTTTACGTGGATCCATACGCACAACGTTTCCCACTCAGACGATTTGTCCTTCTCATGGCCAAACCTGGTGAATCTCTCTTATAGCACAATAGTTGTCAGAGAAGCGTCCCTCCTCTGGTGCAGCTGATAAATACACCTTGTAGGAGATGATGGGGAGCACAGGAAGACGTTCAACACTGCACAAACTCATCTCACCAGCACGGTGCTGAGGTGGGGGGGTGGGGGGGCTGTAATAATGACTAGCAGGTGAATAATTTCTCTCTGCAGTCAAAAATAAAAAAAAAAAAACAAAGCCACTTCATATATTTGTATCAACTGAAACAAGGGGCTGCGATGTCGGCTATTTCTGCAGATCATTTGGAGAAAGCGCAGTTTTTGCTGAAGATTTTATACGTGGGAATCTGTTACACATCATTCCTGTGAGCCTTTTTCATTTAAAATGATGCTTTTTATGTTTTCCCACAGACAATCGGGGATGGGGCTCCTTTTCTTTCTTTTTGCCTTTAAATAAGTAAAAAGTATCAAATGAGGACATAAAGTGTGAAACTCATTCCACAGTTAATCTGGATGACCTATTTCATTCATGAGCTATTTCCAGAAGTTATGAAACAAAGCTGTATGAATAGCTCAATCAGCAGGTAAAATATGAGTTTGTCTAATATTATTCAGTGTCTATATATATAGAGAGAGAGATAACACTATATCAGAGTGTGCACTTTAAGCTAAACAAACGATGGTTTTTCCACTTTGTGTTGCAGTCATTCAAGTAGCTCAGGGTTTGGAAAAGGGACAGGCAACAGAAATGAATGAAATAGTTCGTATTTATTAACTGTGCAGTACCTGGATCAGAAAGTGTAACATATGAATTTGAGAAATAATTCAAGAAATGTTCTATTATCTTGCACATATATGCTAATATACATGGATTTGGGAATATTTGTATTCACTATATCTACAAATGATAAATGTTATTATATTTCAGAGTATGTGTATGCAGATATATGGGTAACATGAATAAAATAATCTGTTTTTTTCACTTGATAAGTTGTGTTTTCAGGGTTTTCTGAGTGTGTTGACACCCTCCACTAGATGTCAGCAGTTATTTGTTGTTTGTCTGGCTTGCCGTGACCTTTTTGGAGCAATTAACTCCGTAAGGTTGAGTGTGTTTTGTCAGTGAAGCGTTATAATTTTCTCTAGGTTGGCCTGCGGGAAAGTCAAAGAGCAAATAAACCCCTGAAAGAAGACCTCATTAAACAAAATACTTGGGTTTGTTTTCAACACGATGACCAGCAGGAGCAAGGCTCAATGGGAACCTCATTATTGAGACAATAAGAGGATGTGCATGGGTAAAATAAAACAAAGTAGGCAGATTGCTCTCGAGCGTATCCGTTATTTGTTTAAAGTGTGTTTTTAGATGATGACGGAGTGACACAAACCAGCTGTGGTGCAGTCCCATGATCCCACACTGCACAGCTTCCCCAGCCATGTCTCTTTCCAGCTGACTAAAGATGAGGTATGCGGTAATGTTGGGGGAGGAGGAGGTGGCCTATTGGGTGTGTGTACTGTATGTGTGTGTGGGGGGGGTGTTGTCAGTGGGAAAAACCCACTCTGGGCTGAGGCTTCTGTGGGCCTCCACCTGACACAGCACTCAGCAAGACCCAGAGAGGAAAAAAAGAAAAGAAAAGTAGGAAATTCCCCTCCACTTGTGTGATCTGACAGAGGAAGTCTTTGCTGGCTGTGGAGGAATTTCATCACAGCTTTGGCCAAGGGTGTGTGCGTGCATGAGTGTGTGTGTTGGCTGCAAACCTCTGTTTGATATCACACATTTACAATGAGTTTTAGATGGTTTTTGCATTTTAATTATGTCTACAAAGAATTTAAATATAATCTGTAGCACCTAAAACCCATTATTTAAATACAAATAAATACAAATAAATACATACAGGTTATTACAGGATACACATTAACTCTCCAGTAAAGAGTTGTACCACCATCTGAAACAGTAGAGGAAGTCTAACCTACTGCAATCTCAGGTCAGCATAAATAATATAAAAATAAAAAGTGCCTAAAGTAGAAAAAATAATGCAAACTGTTACAGTTTATAGGCTTTTAAATATGGGCACAGCCCGTTCGGCTACAAGGTTGATCTCCATTGAGATTTTTGTATTTCTACATCACCATTAGGATGAATAAAAAGTTCTTTTTCAAAGCCAAAACACGTGGCCCTGCTCAGATGTCGTCCTAAAGATGAGTCTGTTCAAAGTGCAAACGCACCAAAGAAATTCTTTCCCTCGTCCGTGTCCAGCTCTGACAGCTGGTTGGTTTCCGTCCACAGCTTGTCTCCTTTGTTCAGCTGGAACACTGCGCCCAGGTAGATGGTGTTGTACCAGCCCTGCCCGGACCCCAGGCCGTTCTGGCACGCCGACCTCACCGCGCTCATCAGAGACACTTTGCTTCCTAAGGAGTTTGAGAAGCGCCAGATCCTGTGGCTGAGAGGGGTGAACCGCCTCCCCGCTCCCTCCTCATCATCACTGCAGGACACTCTGAATGACACCTGGCTGTAGACGAAGTAGAGGCCTTTTTGTGGGATGATGATCTGGTTTTCCTCCAGGCGGAAGCCACCCTGAGCAAAGCCCTGGCCTTGGTGATGAGTCCACTCCAGCTTGGGTTTCTCACCTTCGTCACAGTTACCTGGAAAGAGACGAGAACGACGAATGAGACGTTTATACAACTAAATCCTGCTAAATTAACCACAACTCCAGCCCTTCTGTCCTCCTGGACCAAGCGAGAAGTTCTGTCACTACATGCCTGACCGAAAGCGAGAAGCTGGGAAGAGATGCGAACAATCACTGAGATACGCGATTGTACAATCCTGCAAAATAAACCACAACTCCCACACTTCTGTCTCTTTTGGCCAAGAGAGTAGCTTGAAAGAGATGTTAAAGTTTACTGAGACACACATTACTACAATCAGCCTTTCCATCTTATTTGGTCAGGTTAGTCATGAGCAAGAAGCTGGAAAGAGATACAAACAATGACTAAGAAACATATTTCTACAAATTTATCTTGCTAAATTAACCACAACTCCCACACTTCTGTCTATTTTGGCCAAGAGAGTAACTTGAAAGAGATGATAACAATGATCGAGCGAGAAGTTCTGCCGCTACCTCAGAGTGAATATTTAACAAGAAAAGCCAATGAATAACCTGATGCATCAGCTTCCTTATACCAGCTTCTGAAAAGGAAGCTGCAAATATCACACAAGTGGATGAAAGGGCTTGTTTGGCAGCTGAGATCAGGAGCTTCTGGTTGTGGCAAACAAAGACTCACCTTCTAAATGGATGACTGCCTTCGATTTGCTGATGACCTTTCCCAGCGTGTAGTGAGTATCTGAAGAGATTAAGATAAGTGTGAGCTCATCTCTGATTATCCTCAAAGACTCACTTATAGCTTACAAACTCCCTTTCATGAGCACCCATGCATATAATCACCTGTTTTCTCAGTAGAGTCCGTCATGATTGAAGCTTCTGGCTGCCCTGACTCCATCTGTGGAGAAAAAGGAAACAAGAAAAACATCCACAGGCTGTTAGAGATGTGCAAACCTCCAAAAAATGAATCTAATCAAACTGAAAAAGTCAGAGATAGTCCTTACCCCTGTTTCTAGCCTTTCTTTCCAGCACCAAACAAACAGCTGGATGCCTCCTAAACAAAGCGCCATGATCAGGAGGGCCCCAAACACCTTCCACATCCAGCCTGTAGAGGTTTTCTTTTCCACCAAAACCTCCATCCTCTCCTCAACACCGACCTCCACGTCACCTGGTGTGGTTGTGTATTCCACCATGATGTGAACAACTCCAAAATCAGAGAGCCTAATAACCGGGCTGAGTGCTATTGTGTTAAAGTGAACTTCTGCCTGGGAGCTTGTAGTATTTATGCTGCGGCAGCTGCTCCTGCTGAAGGGAAACTCCAGTGATGTCACTGTAAGTGGAGACAGTGCAGAAGGCAGCAGCGAGCCGGGCCATGGAGAGAAAAGAGTGGCGGGGAAAGAAAAGTCACAGAATTTTAGTGGAAGTTCAGCAGAGTGCCGAACCCGGCGGGAGTCATGGTTTTCTAGACGGGAAAAGTGGTTTGAGAAAGTACACACAGGAATTCAGGCACAAACACAAACGCTGTCTGCACGCTGACATGAGACAGACACAAAGTCATAGTACGGCTGTGAGGCTGAGGTTAAATCCACAGCTCACCAGCATTTTGAGGTTGGACCAGATGGTTTTACATTAACAATATAATCTTCCCCTGTTTACCAGCTGTCTGATATCAAACTGTTTATAATGTTTACTTCAGGTCACAGACGTCTGGCTGCATGTTTCAAGAATCTGAAAAGTGAAAAGGAAGACTGGTTGTGAAATGATGTAAGGCCATTTCTCTTTTCCTTACGCTGTATTTTTATAAAAGTACAGTTAATTTATTTCCACCTCGCTCTAAAAACAGGAGTCTATGTCAGCTTTCTGTTTCACAGCTGTGAGGTGATGCAACTCCTTTCAAGCCACCGAACAAACTGGTTTTACACGTCTTTGTCTCTGTCTCGATCTTTCCATTTCACTTTTCACCTGACTTCTTGAGGTTCAGACCGAGGAGCGACGTGTTGGCTGGCCTCCCTCTGGGCTCAAAAGTCCAGTTTGTGTAAGAATGGACTTGTTATTGTTTTTTAAGTAGTAATAGGAACTGTGTGGTTTTTATCTGGGCTACGTTTAGTTTCACTCATGTTGTACTGCTGCTGTTTGTTTAGTTGGTGCAGCAGTTTTAAACAAAGAAATCAGATTAGTCACATTTTAAACATTAGAATATTCTACATTATTAACACCTGATGTATCATATTTAATACATACCATATCTGAAACCTACTGAAATATTGTACGGTAAAAACATTCCTCATATTCCTGTTTCATACAATCTAATATTTTCTTCTGCCCCCAGTTGGATGTATTTTGCAGAATAACAACTCTGAAATCACACTGTAACAACCAGTACATATAATAAACTACAGAGTAAACAAACGTCCGTCCTCCTTTACCTAGTCTGGTCTATAAAGCTCTGAATGGTTTAGGACCAACATACATCAGTGACCTCTTGACCCAGTATGAACCTACCAGAACCCTCAGGTCATCTGGATCCAGTTTCTTATCAGTTCCAGAGTCAGAACCAGACATGGAGAAGCTGCATTCAGCTTCTATGCTCCACGTGTCTGGAACAAACTCCCAGAAAGCCTCAGATCAGCTGAAACACTCAGTTTATTTAGATCCCGGTTAAAGACCCACCTGTTCTCTGCTGCATGGAACTAGTTTTTAATTAGAAATCAAAATCTACATCTGGTTCTTTTAAGCTGGAATCATGTTTTAATATTGTCTTTCCCCACACTGGAATTTTATTTCTTGCATTTCATCTATTTTATTTTAGCATCTTCGTTCTGTTTTTATTTCATTAATTGCATTTCTTTTAATCTTTTTAATCTTTTTTATTATTGTTATTATTATTAATGCACTTGTATTGCTTTCAGCTGAAATGTTTTATGTAAAGCACTTTGAATTGTCTTGTACATGAAATGTGCTATACAAATAAATTTGCCTTGCCTTTGTTGCCCAAGGGGGTTCCTGAAAGGGGTCCCAGAGGGGGCACTCCTCCTTCGCCTCTGGCTCTGGTTCCTGCCTCTGAGTGGGCCTTACTGGGCTCACTTCCATCAGTTCTAGTTCCAGTACCTGAGATCACCCTTCTGATGTACTGTGTCTCACCAGAACTGTCCCAGCTCCCTTGCCCCTGGATCTCCAACCATCCACCGGTGGGGTCCTTGTCTTGTTGGCCTCAGCATCCTCCAGGTGTCCAGCTCCTTCCATCATCACAATATGTGTCTTCAAACATGGCAGGAGAAGCTGCTTTCTGCATCAGTTAGGTAAAAATGACGTGTTGCTGCTGAAAGATATTATACACGCCATGACTGAGAGGCTCATATGTGCTTAGTTAAATCCATATTATTTATTTATTTATTTATTTATTTATTTATTTATTTATTTATTTATATATTTATTTATTTACTTGTTCTCAGAGTCTCTCCTTGATTAGTTATTATAATCAGTTCATGTAAATTCTTGATCTAATAAAAAGAAACGACTCATTGTAATACCATAGTGCCAGTTTTATTTATAAAGCACTTATATTTATAAAATACACTAGTCCTACAATAAAAACAATAAAATAAATGTAATCAATGTCTTGTACTCAGTTTAATGTTTTGTGAGTGTGTTTACAGTGTGGATAAGTTGTGTAGGTGCAGACCATGGGATTTATTTCTTTCTTTTCTTTCTTTTTTTTGGTTACCAAGTTTTTATTTATTTTGCACTTTTGTAACATAAAACACACACAGAACAAACACCATGAAACAAAACTAAAATATACAAAATATACACACACATGCCCAGGAGACTGCACGTCACTAATGGTAGCCTCATACCATAAGAGCTCTGAGGTCAACCACTGCTTGATTCCAGAGAATGATAGTTTCTTCCTCAGCATTATGCACACGTGCAGCAGACAACTCCAAATATGCACCATCTATCAAAGACAGCACCCACTGGCGGTAGGAGAGGGAATGTTTGGGTTTCCACCTCATTGCAACCATCTTCGTGGCAGCCGTTCGACCGGCCAGGAAGACCTCTTCTTGTGTTTTACGTAATTTAACTTTGGACATATCATTCAACAAAAGAGCCACAGGTGACAAAGAAATATTAGTGTGTAAAAGAGTGGACAGACAGTTTCTTACCACCTCCCAAAAATAACACACCAGGGCACTCCCGAACTAAATGAAAAAAAGTACCATTTTGTGTGGTATGAGGCAGTGGTTCCCATGCTTTCAAAAGTGAGATTCTCACCATAAATAATTCCTGTCCTTCGATAAAGCCAAAGTTAATTTAGTTACTTAAATTAAAATAGAACCATACTTTATATGTGCAGCCATTCTTTGTTCTTTACTGGGAATTTTGTGTTTCTTATGGTTGATTTGTGGATATTTGAAAAGAATGAATGAATGATTATTGCCATTGCAATGAAAACAATACAACAAAATTTAACACAGCTTTCTACTCCCACAAACAAGTACATAATAGAAAAAAAGCTGTAATATAAGAGCTATTATTAAAATGCATAATGCTGGGTTTTCATGGGTACTCACTTTTTTAAAGTGTGTGTTTGTGTAGCGTAAAATCAGCAGTAAAACCAAAACCTTTACTGTTTCATTCCAGCATGCAAACACTAGCCACAAGATGCTGCCGGATGATAACATCATCATCTTCATCATCTTCATCATCATGATTTGCACCCACTTGACACAGGTGCAAACAAAAACTCTAAATGCATCTTTGCACTTCCTCCTGCTTACTCACCCACCTCCTCTCGATTATTCAGAAGAAGATTCATCATATGCCGATCGTGGTTTTAGTATCTGGTGAGCTCAGAGTGTACAGGAAGTTTTGAAACAGGAACTAAATTTATTACATTAAAAACACAACGATGGATTTTGCACTGTCATTACACATATCCATATAATTAAAGAAGAATTAAAATAATGTTTATTTTACCTTGTTCCAAAATAAGTTCTTATAATCTTAAAATTTTCTTTTCGTGTGAAAATATGGAGATAAAACATAAGACTTTAATACACATTTTATGGCTTCCTGCATCCCACTGTAATGCTTTTAATGTTTTATGTAAAGGAATTGGAATTGTCTTCTAGGCCTACATGAAATGTGATATACAAATAAACTTGCCTTATCTTATCTTATCTAGGCCACCACAGAATACACAAATATGTTATGATAAACTGCATCTGTTTTTGATGATTTATACCAGCACAGCTTGCTGATCCATAACTAAAATCAGTTAGCATGAGTTAGCATGGTGCTGCTCCACAATAACAACATCAGTTAGCACAAAACAGCAGTATAATGCTACCATAAGCAGCATATTAACATCTGTTAACACAAGACTTACATTAGTCAGCATAATGCTAACATCAGTTAGCACAGGGCTACTAAATCTGGTCCTACGAGAGCCACAATCCAGCAGGTTTTCAATATTTTCCTGCTTCAACACACCACAATTATGGATCTAACAGCCTATCACAATGACTCATTGATTTGGGTCAGCTGTGCTGGAGCATGGATACATGGAAAACCCGATGGATTGTGGTCCTCATAGGACTGATTTTAGTAGCCCTGATTTAGCATAGTACTAACACCAGTTAGCATAATATTAGCATCAGTTACCACAATAGCATTAGTTACTATTCTGCTCTATAACATTTACATCACTTAGTACAATCCCAAATAAGTTAGTTTGGTGCTGCTTCATAAATCAGGATGCTAAGCATCAGTTTTAAAGACTTGATCTATCACAATCTGACGGTGGATCCTTATAAACACTGAATGAAAAATGGGTCCATGAAGCCGACATGTTAACTTCCTTTACATTTCCCAGTATTTGTACTCATCTCGTGGTTGATAAAAACAAGTGTCGATGCTAACTGAAATGTTAGCATTCAAACTAACCTAAATGTGGATAATCACTGAAATGAAAACGTGTGAAACCTCTTCATCAATGCCAGGATGCTGGAAAACAAGATTTTTGTGCCTCTTTCATCCATTTTTTTCTTACAAACTTAGACCTTCATCCTTAGGAAGGTAAGTGTAGAAAGACAATGTGCTGCTTAATATTTAACGGAATAACTAATGTGAATGATACTGTATTAATCATTGAAAGGGACCTTCAGTTGCAGAATAAATTATTAAGAATAAACATCTTGTTGTTTGTGTGAACAGATGTTCAAGTTGACACAAGCTTTCCTAAGTCAATCCAAGTAATGAATTAACCATTTTAGTTGTGTTTTTTAGTCAGGCTGGGGTTAGTATTGTGTCATCTTACATTTAAGTAGGTTTGTTAAGAAAAAGAAAAAAAAAAAACAACATGATTTGTGATAATATTTTCTACCATGACTCAGTCAGTTAAGTCATTTTCTTTATCATGCCATAGATTCAACAAAACCTGCCCAAGCTGACAACAAAAAGTTTTCCCAGCGAGAGGTCATCAGTAAAATGACTCACTTACTCCTACTGGATTCCACCAAGAGACAAATGGCTCTTTTCATTGGGGAACATAAAACCAGATCCCAGTTTGAGCTTTCACATCTATGTGTCCTTTTTACTTGCCTCTCGTGTGTCTTTATCACTTCATTCATCTACATGTGTTGATATATTGCCCACATGTAACTCCCCTACTGTAATACTTTGACAAAGTCTTCCTTTGTTCTTTCCTGATTTTGATAATGGATTGCATCACAAAATCCCTGAAATGTGTGGTCACCCTGCGATGGAGCTCAGCTAGCATGCTGACACAAATTACCTCAGGGCAGGAAAAGATGGAAAAGGAAGGGTGGGAGGGCAACGGAGGAGGAAGCAGAGAAAGGAAGCTGCTGTAGGCGAACTAGATGCCTCATTTTGCAACAAGCCTCATTTTCAGATTCCCCTGGTGACACAATCGCAGGTGCAGGATTTTCTAGAAACAAGAAATCCACATCACAGAGGTATGGTTTCCCTCTCATCACTCCCTCTTCAGGGTTGGTGTGTGGGTTTATGGGGAGCTGTTGATGTGTGAGGGGAAAAAATCAGGCCAAAGTGAGATTCAACCACAAATGCAAGGTGGCTTTCGCTGCCAGCAGACTGTATAGTCTAGCGACCTAAAAACCTCTGCCAAGAAGTTATGCCTTACTTACGATTAAGTGTTTTGCCTCCTCATTTTCCATCTGCACCTCTGAGGAGCTTGTTAGATTAAACTGGATGCTTATCTGAATCTGGGGGTTTTACGCTATCTTTTAGCCACAGCTGTGACGTGTACTCAGCCTTAATTCAGGGAGTGTGTTTGCTGGGTCAACACATTAATTTAATAAACTGATAAAAAAAACGTGATTGATGAGACTAGAGGTGGTTAGAAAGTGTGTGTTTAAAATAAGAAAAATGTGGAAAGATGTGTGTCAAAGGCCTACTAAACAAATAATGGTGTCCCAGAGGAGGAACTTCTACATTAGTTGGGTGATTAAGGTTCAGTAACAGAAGGTTTTATCATTTTCAGATCAAATGTGACAAAACCATAAATAAATAAACATACATGGTAAGCAACCAGATCAACAACTTTTGTATTTTAAAGCATGATTCTAACACAAGATATCAGATTTATGAAGCGGGTATGGAAACATTGAATTTTAAAACCACAAAGGTTTGTGAAATTTATCAGGAAGGCTGAAATGAAATGAATGGTGACCCAGATATTGACTGTAAACACTCATCATGACTGATGTCTGTCCCAGCTTGGGTGTTTTTGCCTGAATTTTAATCTACAGCAGTCAGCTGTGGCTGCGATCGGGCTTGTGCAGACATCTGAGTCACGCTCGCTTTGAGTTTATTCTCCAAATAAAACAGCCAAAATAAACAGGCTCAGCTATCTGAGATGTGACAACATGGACCATGTTAAGACATTAGAAAGTCCAGATAGTTCTTTACATTATTTAAATCTGGTCAACTCTATGTATGTTCCTTTTATGTACTTAATTTGGTTTTAAATGTCACTGCCTCGTACTTTCATACATCCCTTACATCGGCATGATTGTTAGCCAATACATTCACTAGAAGGCAGTGCAAAGTTCAGCATCAGTTTCACACAATAACAAATATGGTGATATTGGAGGATATCTTGATGATGTACATTTTTAAAAAGAGACAAAAAAAATGCAGTGCAGAAGACAGCAGTGGCCATTAATTACATCACAGCTTCTTCTTCGTGTTTGTTACTGCCACACTGCTCCTTGTTTTGCGGTAGCGCTGCATCCTTTGCTCTGTCAGGGTACACAGCCACAAAGACCCAGATACTGACAAAATGATGGATGTAAACAAAAGGCTTTGTATCCATCTTTAGCTCAGAACATAAATGGGCCTTAAGACTGTTCCTACAATTGCCTGTAATCTGACATGGCACGGCTCAGTGGGTAGAGTGGTAGTCTTGGTTTGATCCTCGGCCTGTTGAGCTCATGTTGAGGTGTCCCTGAGCAAGACACCAAACCCCAAATTGCTCCTGATGGGTCGTGGTTGAGCGCCTAGCATGGCAGCTCCTGCCATCAGTGTGTGAATGTGTGTGTGTGACATACGATGTAAAGCGCTTTGGGTATCATTCCAGGTACAGTAAAGTGCTTTATAAATATTTACCATTTACAATGTGTCCAAGATTTTTAGCTGTAGCTAAGTTTTGATGTCCAAGAATAGCGGCTTTTAAAGAAAGAGGGGACTAATTATCCAGTAAGACCTTGCCAGGAGTAGTATTACAGCATGTGTTGCTGTAATGACCTTTTCATTAGACTGTAAACTAGCGCAAAGAAAACAGAAAATTCCAGAACACTAGAAGTGCAGAATTCACTTATAATACTTCAAAGTCCGCCTATCTAGCCAATGAGAATTTCCCTGCAGCAACGTAGGACACTGAATCACTTGAACCTCCGAAATTACTGTTTGCATATCATAGGACACTTTTGTGAATGTTAACACCAACAAAGTAATAATTAAAAAAAAAAAAAACTCAGATGCTCTGTTGTTTCCAACTGGCAGACTCTTATTAACCCCTTAAAAATCCACGAATATCAAATATTACAGAATTTTAATACCACCGTTTAACAAATGTGTTTTTAATGTACTTGGTTTTGTCATGGTTCTACTAAAGTGCAGTTAAAAAAAAAACAAAAATGGAAAAACTGTCTTGTGTGCAATGAATTCTGGGAGATAAGAGGCCGTGAAGGATGCATCTCCAGCAGCTTTAGTTTGAGACCAAACGAAGTTCGGATTTGTAGGCTCCTTCAAATTGGGACAGTGTTTGGCACCACAATGACATATGTAGCCAACAAATCTGCACTTTAAAGTGTGCAGACTGAACTGGGACACGGCCATATTCTGTTTATTTCATTAACAAGAAAAACAAACTGTCAATTGTTTTTACACACACAAAACATACTTTTACAATGTTTTATGTGACAAATCCAATAAATAAATAAATAAGAGATTAATTTTAAGAAATTGTTATTGATAACATAAGGTTCTGATGGCAGGAGGAATAAATTAATTTCTGTAAATGTTTTACCTTTTGTAACAGTGACCTGGTGGTAGTAGCTGCAAAGAATTATGCAGAGGATTGGTAGAGTCTGTTATGATTAATGACCCAGGAAAGTTCTGCTTTAGTGTTGATCGATGAAAAGCTGAGCCCGGATGAAGTATTGAAAATAAGAATTGATTCAATGAATGATTTGTAAACTGCTAAAATGTCCTGGCTAGCATTAAAATCCCTGAGTTTCTCAGCAGAAGCAGGTGTTTCCAGGTCTTTTTGTACACTGACTCAGTGTGCTGGGAGGGCAGCTTTTTATCTCCATGTCCAGATACCTGAAGACCTGCTCCACTGCAGATGCAAAACATCCACTCGAGGGCAGTGCAAAGTTCAGAATTTACTTCGGCGTTCCAGCGTCGGTTTCAACAGTAAACATGGCGATGATGGAGGAGATCATGCTAATGTAGATTCTTAGAAAGAGACCACCGTGCACCAAAAACGTCTTCTTGGCTTTATTCCAGCCATAGAGGAGAATTATTTTTCTTTTCAGACACACATAGAACTTTCTGCTCACTGGTTGATCTTTGGCTGCTCCTGATTGGACATTTGCATTAATCTAAGCTCCCTGATTGGTGGAAAGTTTGACAGGAAGTGGATTCATCATCATTTCCAACTCTAAATAGAGGTCTCTTAGCAACATAGTAGTGATGGTGATCTTTTTATGAGGAAAATGTGAGAAATGGTGCTATCATAAATCATTGTGGATTTACCATATAGAGTCTCTGAATAAACACTACAATTTATATCTGGACTGTAAACCTTTTGGACAGGATATAAATGGCTGGGAAACTTCTGTAGATTACCTAAAGGATTAACTATGCACAACAGTTTACCCCACAGAGCTACACACACCATTCTTGAGAAACTTATAAGAGATGGCGCTCGGCAGTTGCTGGCAAACTAGTGGAGTTTTAAGGGTTAAATTCATCGCCGCTTATTCCTTTTTATCGCTCCTTTAGCTGGTCCCAGCATTTTGTATATCTTGTATTTATTTTGATTTGATTAGTTTTTGTAATATATTCTGTATTTGAATCTGCAGATCTGTACAGCACTTTGGGAGCTTTGTGTTGTTTTAAATGTGCTGTACTAATAAATTTGACTTTGACGTTAAGGATGCTTATGATGAGTAGAGGGCTTCTTCCATATGCACAACTGTATGTACAGATACTGCATTTCTTGTGGAATACTTTGCTTTTCTGTACAGTTTGTTAAATTTATGGAGCTTTTCCACATTTCAAAAGTCATTAGTGACAATTTACAGGTTGAAAATAAATAAATTCCACCATATAGCCTACAAATACAACAAGCTGTGGAAGCATGAGAGTTCAAAATAGACATCAGAAACTGTCAAATCAGTGTGACCTCATCCACATATAATCATGTAATCATTACATAATTAATATTTATCAGTACAAATACATTTCATCAATACAATGACTTTCGTTACAAGCTTCTCATCTGTTACCTTGAGCGTGGGTTGGACAACCAGAATTACCCCGTCTGCTGAAAGTAAAATGTGCAAGGCTCTTTCAGTTTCGTGTTAGTCAGATAAAATCTTTGTGAGTAAGACATGCATACATTAGTAACAGTAGAGTTTTCTCTCTTTGACCTTTGATAGTTAGCATGATATTCAAGCTTTTCCCCAGATAATACTGATGTCATGTTAGCAGAAGATAAAAGCAAAGTGGGTCATGAAAGAGCATCTAAACACAGGTTTTCAGATTCCCCAAATCTTTAGGGACTTCGAGTTTCATGTTGCAGAACTTCTGTTATCTTTACCTGATCATAAATTTAATGTCAGTCAGTTCCTCTGGCACTTGATGTTTCTTACCACACAGTCTGACAAAAAAGTGGAACAGTGATATGACAACAAGGTTTCGTTTGCTAAATGAAGCAGGGTCTGAAAGTGGAACATGTCTTCTTTTTTTTTGCTACACATTAAACTCGCTGCAAGAGCAGTATTATCAGCAGTCACACCATGAGCAGTTGTTTGAACATGAGTTTACATGTGACTTAAAAATAAAACTATTACTATATAGATAAAAAACATGCCATCTTAAATACTGGAAGTACACATATCAGCATAACTGACAGTCAGCTAATCGAAAGGAATAACATCACTGAGTGGGCAGAGGAAGTGATGATAGGCTGGGATTTCATTACCTTTTAGAAATAAGAATCATAATCCTACAGCTATCAGTTATTGTAGGTGCAGGAGATGTTAATCATTTGTGAGGAAGTGACTTTTCTCTTTACTTACTTGAGTCTCCAAAAATAAACTATAAATAAAAAAGATGATAGTATCTACCTTACTGCACCAGCAATGATTTAATGATGGTTTTCACATTTACTTTGTCTGGTGCAGATTTTTAAGCTTTTTGTTTTTGGTGTGGTGTAAAAGTCTGGTTGTCTTGGATTATGATCTGAACCAGACAACCAGAATGTAATCTGGCATAAAGAGATGATTTCACCACAGATTAAAACAAAGCAAAGCTTTGGTTTGTTTGAAAATACTCTAAGGGTAGTTCAGACCTTTGTTCACTTAATGGCAAAATGGTGGATTTTGACCAACATCAGAAATAATGAGGGTATTCCAGGATACCAAGTACCAGGATAGTCCTGGGGATGATGATTTGAAATTTCCCAAGATTCCCAAAAGCTTTGTTTAGTTTGCTTTGGTAAATGGACTTCACTTATACAACGCTTTTCCTGTCATATGTTGACCATTCAAAGCACTTTAACAGTTCGTACCACATTCACACACACACACGGATTCACATATATAGTTCTTTTCTTACATACTAACTTAGTATGTAGGAATTATACTGTGATAAAACAGGACTTAGTAATACTAAGTGCTTTCCTTTCCCTATCACACACATTCATACCCCAATAGACACACTGGGAGGTGATTAGTGTATTGCCCAACAACACTTCAACATGTAGTCGAGGAATCTTTTAAAGGAAAGAGACATTTTACGCGTAACAATGCATTAATCGCGATTAATTGCAGCATGTCATGCGATTAATCGCGATTAAAAATTTTAATCGTTGCCCAGCACTAATATATATATTATATATATGTATATATATGTGTATATATATATATATGTATATATGTATATATAAATGTATATATATGTATATATGTGTATATATATATGAATATATATCTATATATGTATATATGTATATATGTATATATATGCATATATATATAAATGTATGTGTATATATATGTGTATATATATATATATATGCATATATATGTATATATGTATAAATGTATATATATATGTATATATGTATATGTATATATGTGTGCATATATATATATATATATATATATATATATATATATATATATATATATATATATATATATATGTGTGTGTATATACTGTATATATGTGTGTGTGTTGTATATATATGTTGTGTTTTCATTTTTTTTGTTTGATTTTTTTCTTCTTTTTTTGGACGTACCCATCTATGGTCCTGCTGCCTGTAGATTTCAGGCATTGTTATTAGCCCACCCACTCGATAGCCACACAATGTTAGAAAGGTCTTCCCTGTTTGAATTTTAAATATGATACTATGAGTCAAGTGGAAATGAGTACAGGAAAAGAAACCCACCACCAACTTCTTTCTTTATATATTGCATCATGGGTAAAAAGGTGGTGGTTACTGCCTTAACATAACCTGTTACCTTTTTCAGTTCTGCCGTTAGAAATAATTTACATAAATCTCATTTAAGACAATTCTCACATCCAAAAGAATATATTGAATGAAATTATCAATTTAACCAGCAAGGGTCAAAACAGAACCCTTAAATTAGGTTTAAAAAAAAATAGTCAAATAATCAACTGGGTTCATTTGCTACAAAGAAAAACTAAATTCACAGGTTTGTCTTCTAATGTAAAAGTAATTTTTTTTATGGGATTAGGTTGAGGGGCATTTTTGTACTGGGAATCTATTTTGATATGATCTTTGGCGTGTGGGGCCTGGGAACGGGCTGCACGGTTGGTTGCTCTGTGGGAGCTGAGTGTTGGTTTCTATATTGAGCAAACAGGTGTGACATGTCAGTGGTGATTACTATTCACTCATGTGATCACCTGTGCAGGAATTTGGATTAAGAGATGGGTTAAGTGTGACAACATCTGAAACCTCAGAGAATCAAGGTAGGTTTAATTTTATTTTGCCAGGCATGACTAGCTAAGGATTTTCATGGGGAAAGGTAGAATATGTTAGTATTAACGTCTGTTTCTTTTATGTATTTCTTTGCAGATGAATTATAAACTGTTGGCTAAAGGCGATGTGTGCCACTGGCTTGAACACGTGGCTTTGCAAATGCCTTTTTGGGTGAGATGACATGAATTTGCAGTGTTCAGCTATACCATCAATGTCAACCCAATTTTGCTGTTGAATGTGGTGAAAATGGATGCCCATCTAAATATACCAAATATCATTTTGAAAACACGTAAGCCAGAAACACAGCAGCACACATCAGGGAAACACTGGAGTGGACCAGCATGGACCTGCAATGTAATATTTTTGTTTGTGTTACAAACCTGGAATGTGTTTACTGATAAGACATTCAAATTTACTAACATAAGATAATGTTAAAACTTTGAGGTCCTCTCACTTCCATCTGATTGTGTGCTGATGGAGACTGGTGCTGCAGGAGGTAGAAGACAAGCTCAGTCAGTCTGTTCCACTGTCACTATGTGCCTGTTCTCACTGGACCATCCATTCTTCTGGTAGACTGCTAGGCTAGGCTAGGTAATTCATCTGGTGAGGTAATTATGTGTCGTACAGGAAACTGTGAGGATCCAAGAGCAGACGAGGAGCCATGAAATCACAAAAAAGGTTTATTGACAAAAAGAGTAATATGCTGGTATCGGGGCAGGTAAAAAACAGCGGAGTCACCAGAGACAGCGAGCTGGCAGGAGAACTTCTGAATGCTGTTAGAATAATGAGGTGATCATCCTCAGCTGTGAGAGAAACCCGTGGCCGGTTACAGACACTCCACCTGCAAAGAAGGCGCTCCCACACACACACACACACACACACACACACACACACACACACACACACACAGTCTACTGCCAGGATAAGCAGAGTCATGACATTAAGGCTTGTATGGATGCTACTGACGGACTTTTTGCTGGACATTATATTCATCCACCTGACTAGGACATCTTGGGTTGTCTGTCTGTAACACTGGTCAATCCATTATTCCCCCACAGGACCAACATAACCTCTCCTCAGAGAGCAGGTCCTCCTAATCTATCGCTGTGCAAAGAGTTTTGAATAAAAAGATTTGAATGCAGTTGAATGCTTTTTCAGTCTCAACTTTTTTGATAAAACGTATAATGTGTATGTTATTCAATAGTTGTGCCTGATGTGTTGCTTCAGTTTTTTCTATAACCATTAAATGATGAGGGTTATTGGTGAAGTCCTTATTAAAGATGTCTATGTGGGTTGTGGATAAAACCATCTGAAAATCAAAGGGTTCTAGGTAGAACTCCTTGTGTGGGATCTGGATGAATCTGCTGTATCCTTTTCATATGAAGTTCTTTTTCCTTTTGTTAAACAACCTCCATGTTTCTCCTATGTTTTGCATGATTTGGTCAGTATTATGTTCCATTTTTTGTCTAGTTCTCTTTTGTTTTTGGGATTTACCAGTAACTATAATAATATTACGTCTGAGGAAAACTACAGACATCAGTGGAAACAGGTCAAGGTAAAAATGACATGCAGTGAGAACCTAAACTTTGTCTAAAAGAAGAAACAGTGAGATATATTTAAAGAAATGAGACTAAATGAGCCTATTTGTGGTGTACATATCTGCATTCAAGTCAGACTGCAAGCATGTGTTGCAGCGAACTGGAGAAGGTGTGGAAACCTCAACAGGTTGTTTCCTGTTTCATAGTTTGGAGACTGACGCAACAGATACTGTAGTGGATTATATTAAATCCAGTGTGGGAAATGTTGTCTATGGAAAACAGGTTTTACATTTCTCTACAATACGCTCTGTGTTATATTTTTCAGTCATCCCGGTCAATGCGATCCTAAGAGTTGGAAAAAGTTGGAGCTGGACTTTGTTTTCTTGGTTTCTGGTTCTGACAGGTTTCTTCAGTTTTAACCGGTCTGTGGGTAGTTTCGGTTTATATGTTAAGGGCTGTTAAGGTCGCAAACATCCCTGACTCACCTGACCATTGTGTGGGTTGTTAAAGTTGTTTCTTGTGTGAAAGGTTATGAAACTCTGGGAAGGTGAGTCAAGGGTGCAAGCTAGGTGTTGGGAAAGTGATACTCTATTTCCCTCTTCAGAGATGTTTTTATTTATTTATTTTTATTTTCAGTTTTAGCATAAATGGCCTCCTTAGCACCTCTCTCAAACCATCTGTGTTCCCTGTTCAAAATATGGCCATCCAGGGAGGGCTGGTCCTACACACTGCCCGCCTCTGGGTGGCTGGTGCTCAGCAGGGCCGGCAGCTGTCATCCCCAACCTCTTGGGACTTGTGCTGTGGGGCGTTCTGGCTGGGGCCACCTCTGCCATGTTTGGGCGGATACGTGGGCGTCCCTGTTTTTTTTTTTGTGTTTCTAATGTTTTTGTTGTTGTAATTCATGATTTTTTTTTCCAGCATGTCTGTCCTTTTCATCAGGTGCTCCTGATAATTGTCTGCTTTGTTTTTCTTGCTGCTGTTGCAGGATGTTTTCTATTTTCTTTACAGGTAGAGCCAGGGCCGGCCCTAGGCCGGAAGGTGCCCTTGGCAAAACAGAAGTTTTGCTCCACACACTACGTGGCAAAATGCTTACCGAAACTGAAGCTCCATAACTCAGTCGCACACATATTTTAACTAATGTGCAAATTCTTGTCTTTTTATTAACAAACAAATAAGCGCACACTGTAACACTCTAATCTAAACAAACTGCTACAGAAACGACAGGAAGCACAAAATAAATAACATTTAGTTAAAAATAAATAACATTTAGTGCAAAAGTTCAGGGCAGGAAATGACACAAGTGCAAATCCTAAAACCCTGTAAAATGGTTCAAACTATTAAAGCTGCTACAATAATGATAAACAAAACCAAATAATGCTGTGTAAAACAAAAAAATTAATCAAGCAATCAAAATTAATTTTGAAGCATGTTTCATGTAAGTTTTAACACAAAGTGGTTTAGTTATTAAGATAATTCCCTCATGACCTTCCAGCCACTCAGACATGACGTCTGTTTGTATTCAATCATCTTTAAGACATTTCTGCATTCAATGTTCTTCATTTAGATCTGCTGCTGCAGATCCAAATGTTATTTAATAATTGTTAGATGAACAAATATTATAAAACGTAATCGTACAGTCATTATTCTTTGTTAAATTAACTTACATTATTCTCCGGCAGCCTCTGGTGAAGACAGGGAGGCTGAGGCTTCCTCTCCAGCAGCTTCTACAGGTGCTTGTAGTGGCTGCAAAACTTTTTTCAGCGCATCTGGACAAAAACAAATTTAACTTATTACTTTAAATTTTATAGCAATAACATTAAATAGCATTACAATAAACAGTTAAATACTGCTTTGCAAATACAAATATACAATACAAATACAATTAGAACATTTTTATGTCGTATCACACCTTTATGTTTTTGACATTATGACATTTTTTTACATAATATAGGTGGTACTTATTTATTATGTTCAGATATTGTTACTGTGCAATAGCATCTATGTTAGCTAGCATTAACCCACTGTCGATGTCAATATGAAAGGCTAACACACGCTTCCTTAATGTTCAGTAACTCAGACACACCTCTACTTTGGGCTCGTTTTTTCCTCCTTCCTACGTTTTCTGTAAGAAGCACCTGACGGTTTGGATTGTCTTTTTATTCTAAAAAAATGAATGATTTTCTTGTTGGCCATACACGACAAGGTGACGTCGCAAATCAGCGTCATGGATGCGTCGCTCCTCTCCCTCCACTTTCTCACCTACCAGCAGCAGGTCAGGCGAGGAGATCGTCATCATCACAGAATATTGCAGCTTCTTTTAATTTTTATCATTTGTTTGGTCTAGTTATTATTTACGAGGAAATTTAATGGAAATCAAACGAGCGTTAAAAAAAAAAAAGTGGTTCCCAACCATTTTTCCTCAGACACCCTCTTCACACATACACTAAAATGCCATGGACCCCCGACATCAACAGAATTAAAAGTTTAGTCTCCCAGAAAACTCATCCATGCATTCATCTCCAATAGGCTGGATTACTGTAATGGTCTTTTAACAGGACTTCCTAAAAAGAGCATTAAACATCTGCAGCTCATCCAAAACGCTGCTGCTAGAGTTTTAACCAGGACTAAGAGATCTGAACACATCACACCGGTTTTAAAATCTTTACACTGGCTTCCAGTCAGTCACAGAATAGATTTTAAAACCCTTCTGATTGTTTACAAATCCCAGAATGGTTTAAGCCCAGAATACATCTGTGTATGTTCAGAGAATATAAACCTAGCAGAGCTCTTAGATCCAAAGACTCTGGTCAACTAGTCCAGACCAGAGGCCAAACCAGAGTCCAGACCAGAGTCCAGACTAAACATGGAGAAGCAGCATTTAGCTGTTATGCTGCAAACAAGTGGAACAAACTGCCAGTGGAGATTAAACTTTCACCAAATGTAGATATTTTTAAATCCAGGTTAAAAACATTTCTTTTCTCATGCGTCTGCATGAAATCTGCACGGAAACTTTTTTAACTTATCTTGCTTTTAATCTTTTTAATGTAATTTGTTTGTGATTTTTGCTATTTGTTGCTGCCTTTAACTACTTCTGAATGTTTTCTTTGCACCATCTGTGAGGCTTTTAATGTTTCATGTAAAGCACTTTGAATTGTCATGTACATGAAATGTGTCCTACAAACTTAGTCTTCTGTTGTGTCCTCTTTCTTTTCTTCATTCCCTTTTCTCTTTTTCTTTTGTCCCCGCCCCTCTTTTCAGGTCCAGCATTAATATGTAAATTCAGCGATAGACTAATTTGAAAATAAAGAACTTAGGTATCAAGAGGAGTCTCAGATACATAAAGCTTCTCCTGGCAAAGCAACACAGCAGCCAGACCACCATTCTGCTGTCAACATACAACAGAGATAAAAAGAGATAAGAAATAATGTTCTTTTAGTCTGAAAATAAAGTTTAATAGTCTAAAAGAAAGCCCTCAATAAGGCTAGAAACTTATTATTAATAGAAGAGAACAAAGCTGTTACACAATTTTGCATCATATGCTTCAAACTGAGTCACCGTCAGGTCTCTGTGTCTCTACAGTTCTGCATTTTTCCAGCTGATCATCAGCTCTGAGTCTGCAAGTGAACCGGTTCCTGTTATATAACAAACTGATGCTGCTTTTAACGCTGTTGGTGCTGCACTGCAGCTATAACACAGAAACCACTGACACAGCGTTGACTGGTATGGCCCTCATTAGTCAAATGGATTGTCACAAGGGTCGCAGCTGCCAGACGATCAGTCTTGTTAGGCTACGAATGACCTGTAACAGCAGCTTCAAGATAAAGATTGCCGTTATCATTGTACAAAATAAAAACAACGAATCAATGAAAAAATATTCTCAGTAAAGAGCTTGCTATAAAATCCCTAAACACACCTACCAAACACTCACACAATCACACACACTGATAAATACAGTTAATAAAATGCTGATTAAAATAAAATAATTACTGATAATTAGAATAAATGCACACAATGGATGCATCATTTAAATCCATATAAGGCACAGATTTCTGTGGGGAAAATCTGTCTGATCTGTGCTTCCTAAAGCTAAAGACACGTTCTTTTATTTTCTTTTCCATATTCAAGGTGAAATTATGTGGAGATAAACACTGCTTTGACTGAAGTTTGCTAAACTTACTGACACTTTCTCTCTAAAGTCACCTGCTTGGTAAGTTTTTACTTTTAAAGCAACTGACCTCCTACAAACATTTCTTACAGAGAACCTCTCAAGGGAGGGCGTCTTTAATTACCTACTGAGGAAGGCAGGAGCAACAGCGATCTACAAATAAAGCAAATTAAGCTCAAAGGACAGGAAAAGGTCACAGGAATGTTTGAAAAACACAACAAATGTGACCCTGAACCCTAGCAGTAATTGGCTGAAGGCTTTCACCACCACCGCTCTGGCCTTTAGTAACAAAGTTAAACCGCAGCAGGAACAGACCACTTCATCTACTTTTTAATTACAAATCAGCAGCTGGTGCTCCATTTTTAATTGCCTGTGATATTTCATACCAGAAGACACTTTCATCATCACTCTTGTGCTTGAAATGCCAGCATTGACTTTAGGATCTTGTTGTAATGATGTTTTTTGAGAAAGTCTGAGAAAACATGCTTAAAACTGACCAAAGATTTAACTTTACAGCTTTTATCTGCTGATTTTAGTCCAGCTTTTAATACAGAAAAATCTCATTTAATAGATGTAGGTTCTTATAATGGCTTTGCTTTTTATTTATTAACATTTTCTAACAGTGTAACACAGAGGAAAAAGGTATTAGCGCACCGGCCCACTTAATGTTGTACACAAATAGATGGAGAAGCTGTCTGATGATGCGATGCTCAGACGAAGTGATGACTGATGTGTTGTGACAGCTTCCTCTCAGAATCAGAACATCACCGTGACAGCTGCTGCCTCATTTTCAAACTTCATAAAGTAAAGAAATGATCCTGTTAGTGATAATAACCCTGCCTTGCTTGCCTCCAGCTCCCACACCACCCCAGCATCCACAGTAGGCCTCAGGTTAGATTTTCTGTCTTCACTCTAACACCGAATGAGAAAATGTTTGCACAGGGAGGGATCGAAGCCGGACATCAAGCTTTAATCTGATTCCTTTCATAAACATCTGCTTGCATTGTCTGGCTGTACTAAACTTTATTGGGTTGTAAAATTCTGCTTTAGTTTAGCATAATAACAAACTTTGTGATCAATGGTGCAATGTTTACCGTGCAGTTACACATGAGTGGCTTTACTGATCTAATCTTTCATGATCCATTAAATTATTGGCCCAAAACTCACAAAACATCATGGTTAATCAATGGATATGTAGTAAGTATATTTTATAGTATAGATGAAGCTTTGCAGACAATTTCAATGCCTTATATAACAGGAAACCCTGCATGTCCAAAGCAGGGCTGGCCAATACCAAAGTTGTTCCTTTCCATACAATATCATTAGTTTATGGTACTTTTTCCATCGATGCAGACATTTTTGTCCCATCAAGGAAAGTCACACAATTTGCTTTAATAGTTTTTTTATAAGGGTAGTTTAAAATAGGAATAAAACTCATGAATACTTTAAAGCAATGCTTATAAAATGATATGACCACAAATTCATAAATAATTAATTACATTAATTAAACTGAAAGAGCATAGTGCTCAAGACCCTGCATTAAGCCAGTATAATATAAAAACACATCTTTTCATACATTTCATTGCCTAAAACTCTCAGAGATGCAAAACAAACAGCATGTTCTGTACACAAAAGTACCTAATTGTACCTTTAGGGGTACAAAGGCATGTTGTTGGGTGGTACCCTAAAAGGTACTACTGTTTGTACCTTTGTAAACTGTACTTTCTAAAGACCAGTATTGTACCTCTTGGGGTCATCTTGTACCCTAATTTAAAAGTAGAACAGTATAAAGTGCGGCCCAAAAGAAAGCTAACACTTTTTACACTCACATCAGCAAACAGAGCAATACCACCAACGACCAGGGAGGCAGTGTTGAGCAGTAAAACCGACGTGAACAGTGAACAAAGAAGAAACTTTTATCAGCTATATATGTTGTTTTCATCACATTTAAGTAATACTGTGTTGTTTACAGCTAAAAAGAACAGACTTTGGGTGCACTACCTCTTTAATATTTCCCCAACAGACAACGCTACTTGTTACACACTGGAAATTTGAATAATACTATTTACCATCCATCAGTAACTTCTGCTCATCGATCAGGCCAAAAAGGTTTTAATAAGGAACTTTTCACTGTCAGTCATTCCTTCTTTTGTTGATTCTGTATTTTAATCAGCTGTTTGTGGACATTTCTGCTTTTTCATGTAACTTAAAATGTCACTGAGGCCAGCATGCACGACAAGCCTCCCAACCGGTACAGGACTGCAGAGGCCGAGAGAACAAAGGAGGCTGTGTAGTCGAGGTGATGTCATGATGCATACTTTCTCCAAACTTTGAATGTTTTTACGGGGCGGCTACAGGAATGTTTGTCGTGTCAGTTCTGGTTATAAAGTTTAAGTTAGAGGGTGAGCCACTTTTGCTGCAGAGATAAGAGATGTGTGTTATGTGTGTGTTTGTGCATCTGTGAGCTTCTGTGTTTTAGTTTAACACCTGTGTGAAGGGGAGTTTGGACTTTCTGTAGAGACTATATTAGAGTCTAGGGGAGATATCAGCTTCGGTGGATCCTCTCATCGTCAGATTTGTTGCATTGAAGTTTTGTTTTTACGCTCTTGTTGAAGGTGGTGATCCCCCGGCCTTTCCTCTGAGTTTCAGATAACCGTCACCTGACTGAAACCCCTGACCTTGTATTTTATTGGGAATCAACATATTTCTCATTCCAATTATTTAGTTTTTTTTAAGTTTTCAATAAAATTGAGAGAAAAGTACATACAGATGAAAATGTGATCTCTAAACTTTCCTGTCATCTGTTGTTGAGCTTTGTTATCTCCAAACTTTCAGTCAATATCCCCTCTGAAGACTTTTTAATGGAAACAATCTGTTAAAATAAATTTTAATAAACGCTCACCAGAAACTTTCTAGTACCGGGTTAGACCCCTTTTCCTTTAGAACTGCCTTAATTCTTGGTGTGATAGATGGAACAAGGTGGTGGAAACCTTCCTCAGAGGTTTTGCTCCATAGTGACATAACAGCATCACACATCCATGATGAGAATCTCCGGTTCCACCACATCCCAAAGCTGCTCTACTGGACTGAGATCTGGTGGCTGTGGAGGCCGTTGGAGTCCAGTGAACTCATCGTCATGTTCTAGAAAGCAGATGGAGATGATCTGAGCTTTGTGACATGGAGCTTTATCCTGCTGGAAGTAGCATCAGAAGATGCTCCACTGTGGTCATAAAGGGATGGACATGACCAGTAACAATACTCAGGTAGGCTGTGCTGGTTAAACCAGGCCATTACACCACCAGCAGCCTGAAGCGTTGATCCAATTTAATGTATGGTTTAACTGTTCTTGGTTTAAATTTTTCTTCGGGGTGGGGTAGCTTGGGTTAGTGCTCTGGGGCTGCTGCTGAGGGCCCGGGCCTCTGGCCCTGGTCTGCCTCTGACCTCCATAGAGGCATGGTCACATTTGTACAATCTCACTCACCACTCTTCATCACTGATCACTTCTTACTCCTCATGCTCTGCATGCTGACACAGTCACTGAGCTGTCCAGTGGATTTGTACACTGAGAGATAATTTCTCTCTTTTTTCCCCCTGCTACTTTGTGATATGTCTTTTTGGTTATTATTTAAAAACTCTTAATGACTAGCTGCTCTGTTTCTTTCTGTAAAAGTTGTAGGAAATTTTCTGGTGTGTTCATGTACAGGTGTAACAGTCTGTTGTCTGGTGATGGTGTGGATTGAAGGTTCCTTCTGTCTGTGGTGTTTTTGTCTCCTTTCTTCTTTCCCTTTTGCTTCTTTTTGCTGTCTTCCTTCTTTTTCTGTTTCCTCTGATCGGGTCCAGCAAGATTGCATAGCTTCCATGATTCAAAGTAAATAAATAACCCATAAGCCTCCCCTTGGCAGAGCAAATTTGTTCAGCACGATACAGCAACCAGATTATCATTCTGCTGCTATGATGCTGGACTAGACAAGTAAAAAAAAAAAAAAAATTTTTCCTCGTGAGTCTGCTGGCAGGTGACCGGCAGGGAATCAGACTTTCTTTCTTAAAAGATTCGTCCTCATCAGTCTGATTGTTTAAGTTTATTGTCTTGCAGGTTTGCCTGTCAGGTTTTTTGTTGCATACTTTTTAATGTTTATAGTAAACACATTTTTTGGCTTCTCTGTCTTTTTATAAACTTAACTGAGGTGCTGCCTCTGGGTGCTTTTACTTTAGTTTGGTGTTAGTTGCCGGGCCTCTGCTTGGGAACTGGCAGTTCTTTTTGTGTGTTGTTACTTTTGTTCTTAGCTGAAGTTCTTAGCTGACAGGAGGCTCCGGCTGTGGTCTTCTGCTGCTGGAGCCCATCTGTTCTGCAGACCTTGGCTGGAACCAGTGCTGATTTGACTTCCTGTTGCTTTCCTATCATCTGCGAATAGTCACTTTAATCTCCTTTCTTTCACATTCTGATGCTCAGATGAAACTTTAGCAAGTTGTCTTTACCATGTCTACACGCTGCCATGTGATTGGCTGATTAGATATTTGTGTTAAAAAGTAACTGAGCCGGTTGAGCTGATAAAGTGTCGATAGTGTTGTTGATAGAAAACCAATGTAATGTTTTTATCTAGCCTGTAATTTATCAAATATGGGGAAGTTTTTTTATTGAGTGTAAAACCTAAAAAGTCAGCCTTGGATTAATTTGGGGGCTTCCTGGAAACTGGCTGTGCCGGGGTCGGTCTTAATGATATATAAGAAATAAGTCAGCCTCTCATCTTTTATGCATGACTACTAACACAGAAATAAGGAAAACAGAAGTGAGAAATATGAAGTGACACATCAGATTTTTCCACCAAGACTTCAGTTGCTTGAAAGCAGTTTAGAGGAAGATGAACTGCACGATTAATCTGGTCTTTGTTTAAAACATTAGCATCTTAGAATCTGGTCAAAAGGAATCTCTAAGTTCATACAGTGGATGTCAGGAGGAAGTCATGTGAATGATGTTGCACCAAATATGTGGCTTCCTGTTTTGCACCTGCTCCTCCACATGACATTTAATAAAACATCCCCACACTTTCAAGCTGCACCTGTCTAGCGTTCAACTAGACACAGAATAATATATATATATATATTTTAGTTTTCTTCAGCTTTTTTAAATTACATAAACAACTCATTAGAGTGTGTAAAAATCTATGAATCACATGCTGGTTGATTTGGTGGAAGGTGGCGCCACCGTGTGGAATAAATTCACTCCCAGTCTTTAAAAGAATAAACTTTATTCTGTTTTTTTTCTCATTTTGTAACCAATTAATCATAATATAATAATATATGATATAAATTACACAAGCACATAGCAGTAAAAGGCCATCTTCAAGCCCCAGTTGCAGTTTACATTCATTTAAACCAACAAACACCCCTCACTTGGACTGTTTATGAATCCAGGTGTGACCTTTAGTCATGAGGTGTCCATTTAAAATATGTCTGATGGAGTTAGTGTTCCATGTTGGCCACACTGGGGGTTAAAATACTCATGATTTTAAAAACGAGCTAAAATGTTTCATCAGACTGGATCAAGGAACAGCTGTGGTTGGCATGTTGGTACCTAATGAAGCTGAAATGCACCCCAGACTGTCTCCCCACTATAATCACCGGAGATTTTTATGCTAACGCTGTCGTTTGCTGTCAGTTTGACCAGCTTGGCCACCCACACAAAGCCCCTCGCTGAATCCGGGATGTTCACCAGTACCCTCTGGGTTTTACCAGCTTTGGGATTCCTGATCAGAAGCACAGAAGTCTTATTTTCCTCCTTAAGAAAGTGGACCTGTGCGTAGAGGAAGTAGATGCCGGGTTTGCTGCAGTAGATGGAGTCGTCACGCAGGGAGAGGGAGCAGGAGTCGCAGTCTTCGTGTGTTTGCCAGGACTTTCTGTCCAGAGCTGCAGAAAATTCAGCAAATGTTTAATACAGTCATTAATAAATCCCCATCAACCAGCGTTTTAGAGGAGGACATAGAAGCAACACAGAAACTGCTTTACAAGCAACTTTTTTCTGAAATTTAACAGTTTTTTAGGTCCAGTTTGTCTCAGACTGGTGAAGCTCTGTCCATCCTTCCATCTGAGAGACTCTGCCTCTCTGAAATGCTCCTTTTATAGCCAGTCATGTTAGTGACCTGTTACCAGTTAACCTGATCAGATGCTCCTCCTTGTTTCTGGTTTGTACCAGTTACTTTTCCAGACGTTTGTTGCTCCTGTTCCAACTTTTTCCAGACGTGTTGCTGCATCAGATTCACTATCAGCTCATATTTTCTATGAAATGGTGAAATGTCTCAGTTTCAGCATCAGATATGTTGTTTACGTGTCTTCGCTCTCTCAGCTGATAACTAATACTGAAACTTACTGTACAGGACTCAGACAGTTTTAGGGAAAGAGAAATCAAAAATGTAAATTTCTGGTGGTTTTTCCATTTTATCTTTGGCCTCCAAAGAGCCCATATTGGTTCATTTTGGTTTCTCTGTGGATGAGCTGTAATTACAGGGTGTTTCAATAAAAAGTATACGCTCAGAAAGATTCCACATCACATGTTTAGAAAATACTTTTTAGAAAATATTGATGGACTGAGGCCTTGTGCTTCTGTTGCCACCATGTCAACGTTTAATGAGTTAAAATTAAATTACTGGTTTAAAACAGGAACAGACGCAGCGCTTGTGCTTTCAGTCTCAAAAAATTTTCCAGGATATTTCAGCCTTTTCTTCTTTTTTAGCAGGTTCCTCAAAACAGAAAAACATCATGCAACATGAAAAAATTGAACATGAATTATTGCAGGTTTTACTTTTCATACCGTTCATGGTCACCATTCCTTTGGATGCATGTTACATCCCTAAACAGCAAAAACTGTTTGGCCCAGACTTGGTTTTGACTCCTGACGTTGACAAAACTCAGTCACATGACCACCACATAATCTTTGGCTTCCTGGCTCATGTAACACTCGCCGTAATCCTCTTCCTCACTTGTGGAGCTGCTCATGGCTGACATGGTGGCAATAAATACATGAAGCTTTCATCCATCAATATTTACCAGCAGATGTTTAAGAAATTATAAAAGAAAATTAAAGGAAATGTAAATTAATGTTTTATTTATTAAAGGTTATCACAGTAAATATGTCCTCATTTTTAATAAGTGTGAATACTCTTTCCACTTTAAGATATTTTAGTGAAATCAGGATACAGCCTCATTTATTTATTTGTCTGAATTGGGAAATTAGGCTCTGTATTTTGCCATGTTTTGGCCCCTCGTAGAGCAGCTGATCATAAACTAAGGAGTTATCAGAAAAGTAAATTTATTAAAGAAATAACGTAATATAGAGTAAGTAAACATAAATATGGATGAAGAAAATGAAAAGGCCGTGTGAGCTGTGGATGTTGACACTGAATACTGGTGCAAGTGTTAGCAGTGGTTGGTGGAAACCACAAACACAGGAAATAGACTCAAATGTAAAATGACAACATCTGTATTTCAGCAGCTGATGCCTGACTTGCATGTTTGAGAGATTGGTCTGTATTTCATTAAATGAGGTCTATCTAGTAGTCAGATGAACTGAGTTGAAGTTTTATTCAGAGGCCTTGGACCTCTTGTTTCTCATCGCCGGTGGAATAAAACACCCTGTACCACACTGCTCTTCCAATTAAGGTTTAATCTCCCTCCATTCAGCAGACTAAACATCCCCCGACAAACAGCAATGTGCAGCTGTGGGCTGTAATTATGCTTTAAGTCTGAGCTGCACACATTACAGCACCAGCTCAGGGTTTGTTGTGGTTGTAGGAACCCACTTCACACAGGAAAATGGCAGCATGGTGGGAGGAACACAGTGAGGGACTGGAAACATGACGAGGCTTTATTCATCATACCTGCTGGTCTGTCTGAGGAGTGCAGGCTGTATGTGTGTAGAAGTCTGGGATTACACTGGCTGTTCAGGTTTACAGAACGTTACAAATCAGCTGGATAATTTAGCGTCTAAGGAGGAGTTTCTGTCTGTTCTCAGGCTGATGGTGGGAAGTCTGGGCCTAATGTCACTGTTTTATGCTCGATTGGCTTTAGCTTTAGTGTCTCAAATTTATGGGTTGGAGTTTTTCTAATTTCACTCTGACCTGGAGGTTTATTTAATTAAATTAATTCCTTTTGTTCTTCTTTACTGAAGCCCTAACGTACATGGATGGATGGATGGATGGATGGATGGATGGATGGATGGATGGATGGATGGACAGATGGATGGACGGATGGATGGACGGACGGATGGATGGACGGATGGATGGATGGATGGATGGATGGACGGATGGAT